>NC_034181.2:15784857-16084857 GCF_002021735.2 Oncorhynchus kisutch
TGTGTGTGTGTGTGTGTGTGTGTTTGTGTGTGTGTGTGTGTGTGTATGTGTGTGTGTTGGTGTGTGTGTGTGTGTGTTGGAAGAGTAAGCGTATGTGTGTGTTTGTTCAGTTAGTCTTGATGTGCAAAGCCCTTCTTATGCTTAGCAAGCCTGGGACTTTGATTACCACTAAAGACATTTTATAGACTCCAGCAGAGAGCCAGAAGAGGACTCACACACAGTACAATAAAATACTATTCCATACCATACCATACAATACCAGCCCTATTTGTACCCCTCTCCCCCTCCTCATTCAGTGGTCTGGTCAGTCTGTCGGTCAGTGGGTTGAATGCTAGCCTACTCTGTGTGTGTGGAGAATGGACACTGAATGAGGCTTCCATAATGAGCAGTCATCTTCCATCCCAAATCGGAATGCTATTGAGGAAAGGATTAGACAGACAGTGAAGTCATGGTGTACATGTCCAGATACGATTATTAGGGAAGTCTATGGTCTCTGGGAGCCAAATGGAACAGACTAACTGTGAATGGAACTCAATGGAAATGGACCAGATGGCACCTATCTGTACTTCCTGGTTTCCACAGTGACATCATCTGTGTGATGTAGTGCTGTCTGTCTATTCTGAGCAAGTGTAATGTGAAAAGTGACTGAGGAGTTACCTACTGTTCTAGCAACAGATCCTCAGTCAATACCTCCTACAGCTACAATAGGTACCTACTTACTGCTAGAGAAGTAATTTTTCACAATTTGAGTGTATTCGTCTGCCTGTGTGTGTATGTTTCAGTCTCTGTTTGTTTGAAAATTTTCCCTGGTCCTATTGAAACGTAACAGACTGAATAGTCCCCAGAGATGTCATAGCCAGGCAGTGGTGGAATTACTTTTCCTGACTCAACCAGGCCCGATAAACGTGTGTGTGTATAAGTGTGTGTTTGTATAACTGTAACTGCCAGTGCTGTTTTGAGCTGATGCTGATTACTTATCTGATGGAGATGGTGTGTGTGTGTGTGTGTGTGTGTGTGTGTGTGTGTGTGTGTGTGTGTGTGTGTGTGTGTGTGTGTGTGTGTGTGTGTGTGTGTGTGTGTGTGTGTGTGTGTGTGTGTCTCTGAGTTCAGCAGGTCCAGACTTTCACTGAGATATCTCATGATAGAGTGCTGGAGGCCTTGGGCTTGATTTAGGATGCAAGCCCACCCTGTGGCTGACACGGTGGGTGAAGTCACTATCTGTGATACCCCTAGTCCCACCATACAGTATCAGGCAAATAGGATGAGCCTAGTATGCTGATATTTGTTGCTTACAGCATTCATTTTTACTAAACAGTAAGTGATATATATTATATAGTGTGATTAGTACACAGTGTGCAGTTTAAATACTGTTATTAGTAGGAAATACAGATTTCAGACCTGGACACACACACATATTGTCACAAATATTACCGAAGGTGGCTCCCCTTCTTGTTCGGGTGGCGCTCGGCGGTCGTCGTCGCCAGTCTACTAGCTGCCACCGATCCTTTTGTCCGTGTTCGTTTGGTTTTGTCTAATTGTTTTCACCTGTTCATTGTTTGGTTGTTAGGGTGGGGTTATTTAAGTTTGTTTAGCCCGCTTCTGTTGGTGCGGGCTTGTTCTTCTGTATTTGTGAGAGGTGTTAGTGTTTTGTTGGGTTTTCTCGCTGTCCTGGTATTTTACCTAAGGGTACTATTTGTAGTATAGTTACGCCTGTGTTGGGTAATACTATTTTGTTCTTTTGATTTTGGACATTAACGCGTTTTTTCCTGCATCCTTGGCTCTCTGCGCCTGACTCCACACTCAATGAGCGTTACACATATAATGGATTGCTCACCAGGGACCACATTCCCAAAATGCTCCCCTTGACTCTCATGTGGCATGAACACACACACACACACACACACACACACACACACACACACACACACACACACACACACACACACACACACACACACACACACACACACACACACACACACACACACACACACACACACACACACACAGGTGGTGTAGGGTTCCATGCTGAGTGGATTGTAGAGACATCAAACCAAGATGGCAGATTGAGAGCCAACAGACTCCAATTCCCTACAGTTAATGCGAAGTTGTGTGTGTGGGTGTGTGTGTGTGTGTGTGTGTGTGTGTGTGTGTGTGTGTGCGTGTGCGTGTGCGTGTGCATCTGTGTGACCAGCTTTGAGAGCTTATGTAGTTCAGATCAGAATCCAACCCTTCAGATTTGGCAGGAACCATGTTCAGTGTCCTTGAATGTAAGCTTGATACAGAGAGGTGCTGAAACATGTCTGGACTGGAGCGCTCTATTGTATTGAGAGACAAGAAATATGGAGACCATTATAGAAGAACATTATCAGTTAGAACAATTTGGCTTGTTGGAATGACATTAACATACATACTGCTGTTATAAACTATATTACATACGTCTTTCTGGAATAAAAGGCAGCTCTTCATACACAAATGCATGTGCATACATACAAACACACACACACACACACGTGACTCCAATGCTCATCATTGTTGTTTATGATGGTTAGAATTATACGTGGTTATGGCTTTCTCCATATTGATGTTAGAATTAGCATTAGTTATGGTTTTCTCCATATTGATGTTAGAATTAGCATTAGTTATGGTTTTCTCCATATTGATGTTAGAATTAGCATTAGTTATGGTTTTCTCCTTATTGATGGTCAGACTTAGCATTAGTTATGGTTTTCTCCACACACACACACACACACACACACACACACACACACACACACACACACACACACACACACACACACACACACACACACACACACACACCTCTGCCCTAGCTCATATTGAGTGTGTAAGAATGCGGTTTGACTAAGATTAATGAGGATATCATGTGAAATAGAGAGATAATGCTGAAGGTCTCTGTTGTGGTAAGGTTGAAGCAATGATACATCTGGCTGTCTAAGTAGTGTGTCTGTCATGGTAAAACTGTTTTGGCTTGTTTCTTGTCGCTGGTCATTGTTTTTGTCATTAGTGCTTGACAGAGTCAGGGACAGCACATGTCCTAGTTATGGAAGAGTGTCTACTTAACGTCTTCTCTGGAACATTCTGTACACAAAGAGTCAGGGACGGGGTGGGGAACAGACAGAAAGATATGGATGTAGGGAGAGAAGTATATAGAGAGAATCAAAGACATAAAATGATGACCAGAAGAACATAAATAGGTAGTGATGAGAGAAAGAGATGGGGAGATGGCGGAGGGACCACATCAGAGGATGAGAAATGGAAAACAAGAGGGAGAGAGGTTGACAATGAGCAACAAGGAGAAAGATAGAATCCTAGATCTAGGATGCGGTTAACTGTCTGATGAAGATGAAGAGAGGGGGGAGAACAAAGAGAGGGGGAAGAGAGAGGAAAGAGGGAGGAAAAAGGGAGGAAAGAGGGAGGAAGGAGAGAGTGAAGAGAGGGAAGATGTCCTATAGAAGAGAACAGCATAATAAAAGGAAGTATGTGGGGATCTGCTGTAGACCAGTGAGACATGGAGAAATAGAAAGGGAACGAGAAAGAGAGAGAGTACAGTCGTTATCTAGCATCTATGAAGTATGGTTGGACTGTATGAAAGGCTATTATGACACATCGCCAAACACTGTCTATTAAATCCTGTCTTTTTTCTTCTTTCTCTCTTCCTCTGTCCTCTCTTCCTCCCTCTCATTTCCCTATCCATTTTTTCTGTCATTCTCCTCCCTCTCTTCCATCTTTCTCTCTATTCAACCAGCCTGTTGTCCAGTTCTGTAAATGAAAGAGGATGTGATGGGAGGAGGAGGATGATGAAAGGATAATTAGTGTATTACAACAGGAGATATAATGGAAACACAACTAAAGTAACAGGACTGGTACTCTAACTAATGTTGTCCCCTAATCTCACTGACACACAGAAACGCATACAGATGTGGGATCTTAATTCGATCCAGTTTCCTACATTCTGAATATTAATCCTGCAGAAACAGGAATTGTGAATTATTATGTGGATTATAATGAATTTACATTTTTGTAGCGGTTTATAAATGCGGACATTTTAAAGTGGAAATTACAAACTTCAGAAACCTTTTTAAACCTCAAATAAACTACAAGGTTTAAATGTCCTGCATTGCGGGAACATTTTCCTGCAACAGGGTGATCAAATTAAGATCCTAAGTCTGTAGACACAGTGCATACACCACGTTAATGACATTCCCTTCAGTGCCACCAAAAAAATTTAAACTGAGAAGTTATTTGGGGGGGGATTAAGGATAGTCCCCCCCTCTCTTTCTCTTTCCCCATCTCTCCCTCTCCCCTTCTGAAACTAAGCCATGTCTGCTTAACCAATGATAAGCAATTGGAGTGCCGATTCCAGTCTCCTTTAACAAATTAACTTGGCTATCAAGCTAATGATATTCTGTTTTCCTCTGCTCCCCTAAAAATGGCATCTTCAAGACTGGGAAAAAAGGGGAAAGGGGAAAGAAGACTCGTTGAAATGGGATAAACCATGCTCTCTCTCCCTTCCCTCCCTTCCTCTACTCCTTCCATCCTCCTCTCCCCTCTCCTGCGGGATAAAATATCATTGCTCTTTCTTGGCACGGGATCAAACGGCGTTCCTTGGGACATTCATTTGGGATTCTGGCCATTGGCTGTGGAGAAGCACTCAAGCTGGTTGACATCTGTTTTAGTGAATACCTAATGGCTGTGTGTCACCAGAGTCAATCTTCCTCTCTCTGTCTCGCTCGCTCGCTCTTTCGTGCTCTCTCTTTCTCGCTCTCTCTCTCCCTATCATATTATTACTTAGCCACAAGGTTCCCATTACAGTGTTTTACCTCTCCTCCACCTCCTCTTCCTCTCTACCCACAGGGGAAACATTTGATTAACAACTGGGATATGTGCTGCGATATTAGTTAGTGTGGTTTACTCATTCTCTTTTGAGGAGTGTTTTATATGTAACGCCTGTGTTTGTTTTGTTTTTCTTATGTCAGCAGTTTGAATGGTATATAACCAGGTCAGAAATGAAATTCTGTCTTATAGTAAAGCTGTAGATGGGTTGGTTGTTTAACAACAAAACTGACGCATGTGCAAGTATGGGGCAAAACAGACTGGGTTGGCTCTAATGTTTATTGAAAACATGAATAAAGTTGCAAAATGAGCACTTGTCTCTCAAATACATTGTTACAATAATTGGTTAGCTAGCTAGCTAACAAATAGTTTGCCATATTAGCATAGCTGTGACATAAGTCAACACACATCAAAACAAGACATGGTATCAAGAACAAGATGAAATGAGCTGAGACATTTACCACATGGCAGGTTCTTGTCATTGTTGCTAGCTATCTGGCCAACCTGAACCATAGCGACACACGGCCTTGTGACCTTTTGAAGCGCACATCGTTTTAGTGACGTCAGCTAACCCGTCTATGAGAAGAGTGGTTTGTTAGAATCAACTCACTGCACCTCTGCGTCTCCGATTACCATTGGGCCAGTGCCCCAGACGGTCCTGAACAGGAAAGGGTCATTATGAGGACAATATGAGGTCATGAAGGGTCATTAGTGAGATCATGAAAGAATGACCTCAGTAGTGAAGGTCATTTAAAATTTAAAATTCAAAACTGATTTTCAGTTTCAAATTCAAAACTTTTGATTTCTAAAGCTTCAAAGATGTTTATCAATTCCATGTCAAACTCAAGCCCATTAAATCTGGCCAGCGGGTTGTTTGAGTAAAAAGTATTTATTTTAGATTGACATTGAATTGACTAAAACCAAATTGAAACGGTGTGTAATTGATAATAGACCTACATTTCTGGTCTATTCACTCTGTTCAGTGTGCTAACAGTCGCCTAGTCTCTTCACTCTGTTCACGGTGCTAACAATCATCTATAGTCTCTTCACTCTGTCCAGCGTGCTAACAGTCATCTATAGTCTCTTTACTCTGTCCAGCGTGCTTACAGTCATCTATAGTCTCTTCACTCTGTCCAGTGTGCTTACAATCATCTATAGTCTCTTCACTCTGTCCAGTGTGCTTACAATCATCTATAGTCTCTTCACTCTGTTCAGAGTGCTAACAATCATCTATAGTCTCTTCACTCTGTCCAGCGTGCTTACAGTCATCTGTAGTCTCTTCACTCTGTGCAGTGTGCTAACAGTCATCGAGTCTCTTCACTCTGTCCAGTGTGCTAACAGTCATCGAGTCTCTTCACTCTGTCCAGTGTGATAACAGCCATCTATAGTCTCTTCAATCTGTCCAGCTTGCTAACAGTCATTGAGTCTCTTCACTCTGTCCAGTGTGCTATCAGTCATCTAGTCTCTTCACTCTGTCCAGTGTGCTATCAGTCATCTAGTCTCTTCACTCTGTGCAGTGTGCTATCAGTCATCTATAGTCTCTTCACTGTCCAGCGTGCTTACAGTCATCTATAGTCTCTTCACTCTGTCCAGTGTGCTAACAGTCATCTCTAGTCTCTTCACTCTGTCCAGTGTGCTATCAGTCATCTAGTCTCTTCACTCTGTGCAGTGTGCTATCAGTCATCTATAGTCTCTTCACTGTCCAGCGTGCTTACAGTCATCTATAGTCTCTTCACTCTGTCCAGTGTGCTAACAGTCATCTCTAGTCTCTTCACTCTGTGCAGTGTGCTATCAGCCATCTATAGTCTCTTCACTGTCCAGCGTGCTTACAGTCATCTATAGTCTCTTCAATCTGTCCAGCTTGCTAACATTCATCTATAGTCTCTTCAATCTGTCCAGCTTGCTAACAGTCATCGAGTCTCTTCACTCTGTCCAGTGTGCTATCAGTCATCTAGTCTCTTCACTCTGTCCAGTGTGCTAACAGTCATCTAGTCTCTTCACTCTGTCCAGTGTGCTAACAGTCATCTAGTCTCTTCACTCTGTCCAGTGTGCTAACAGTCATCTAGTCTCTTCACTCTGTCCAGTGTGCTATCAGTCATCTAGTCTCTTCACTCTGTCCAGTGTGCTAACAGTCATCTATAGTCTCTTCACTCTGTCCAGTGTGCTAACAGTCATCTATAGTCTCTTCACTCTGTCCAGCGTGCTATTAGTCATCTAGTCTCTTCACTCTGTCCAGTGTGCTAACAGTCATCTAGTCTCTTCACTCTGTCCAGTGTGCTAACAGTCATCTAGTCTCTTCACTCTGTCCAGTGTGCTATCAGTCATCTAGTCTCTTCACTCTGTCCAGTGTGCTAACAGTCATCTATAGTCTCTTCACTCTGTCCAGTGTGCTAACAGTCATCTATAGTCTCTTCACTCTGTCCAGCGTGCTATTAGTCATCTAGTCTCTTCACTCTGTCCAGTGTGCTAACAGTCATCTAGTCTCTTCACTCTGTCCAGTGTGCTAACAGTCATCTAGTCTCTTCACTCTGTCCAGTGTGCTAACAGTCATCTAGTCTCTTCACTCTGTCCAGTGTGCTATCAGTCATCTAGTCTCTTCACTCTGTCCAGTGTGCTAACAGTCAACTAGTCTCTTCACTCTGTCCAGTGTGCTAACAGTCATCTATAGTCTCTTCACTCTGTCCAGTGTGCTAACAGTCATCTATCGTCTCTTCACTCTGTCCAGCGTGCTATTAGTCATCTAGTCTCTTCACTCTGCCCAGCGTGCTAACAGTCATTATTGTCTCTTCACTCTGTCCGGTTTGCTAACAGTCATTATAGTCTCTTCACTCTGTCCGGTTTGCTAACAGTCATCGGAATGAACGTAAGGCAGTCAGGGAGCATTGAAAATGTACATTTCTGATTGTGGCCCTCCGGAGGCCAAATGCGGCCTGTGGTGAAAATGAGTTTTACACCCCTGGCATAGAGCTTTACTTATTAAGCATCTAAAATGTTGTTGATGCAATTCACCCCATCCACTGCTCACTCATTCACTCTCAATCACGTAATGAGTCCTTTCTTCCCCTCCATTTTGGAGCTCTTTTTTTCCTGGATGTTCTGTTTTGGAACATGACAGAGAGTCTATGTGGTGTTTGTGATGCCTGGCTTGTACATGTTGAAATGACTTCATAGAAAACTAAATGTATTGTAAAATGATGAGACAGAGTGTTGTTCTACTTAGGTGGTCTCTCTCTCTCTTAACCCCCCTCTCCATATCTCCATACTCTCTCTCCCAATTGCTCCCACTTCCTCATCTATCGCTTTCTCACCCTTCTCTTTTCATGAACCCACGCCTCTCTCTGGCTAGGGAACTACAGAAAGAGAGAAGTTTATGGACCAGCCATATAAGAGTAGCCAAATGTGTATAGCCAGACCACAATACCCCTTCCTATTCTCCATCCAGATTGTGTGCCTGTCTCTCTCTCTCTACTTAATGGAACATCAGGAGTCAGCTCCCTTTCTTTCTGAGTCCTACAGAACTCTTCTTATGTGGCAATATCCATGCACTTTCATGGCTCTAACTTTATTGACTTTAGATGGTACGTTTTATACATACAATTTAATATTTTAATGTGTGATATCCACTGCATTGCTTTCACCAATACCGGATCAATGATGACCTCTGGGAAGAGAGTAAGGAAATATGTAGCCTATTGCTGCAGTATTAAAACAGTAACATATTATGAAGCCATGTGTGGTCTAGAGTCTTACTGCTTAGGTCCAACTCTGCAGCCCATAGATCAACTTCTCACAGCCCAGTTTTCATCCGCTGCATAGAGAAACACTGATGTTAATGAACCAGTATCCATCTCACAGAGCCGCAGCACACAGCGCCCTGGAGAAGGAACATTCCTTCTGATTGTGATCACACATCGGAGACATACTTCCTGTAATTACAGCCACACAGTGTAATTGAAGTATCTGCACTCCGTCATAGTAGTGGGAAAATTACACGCTAGAATATGACTTGTTTCTCCGTCCCCTAGAATTTGTAATATTTTTCCCCCATCTTCTCTCCTTCTCCATCCCTCTCTCGTTCGCCATCTCTAGGCCCTCTACTCTTTTCTATTTTTACCAATGACCTGCCACTGGCAACAAAGAATGTGGGTCCATGTATGCTGATGATTCAATCATATACGCATCAGCAACAACAGCTAATGAAGTCACTGAAACCCTTAAGAGTTGCAGTCAGTTTTGGAATGGGTGGCCAGTAATAAACTGGTCCTGAACATCATTAAAACTAAGAGCATTGTATTTGGTACAAATCATTCCCTAAGTTTTAAACCTTAGCTGAATCTGGTAATGAATGATGTGACTATTGAATAAGTTGAGGAGACTAAATTACTTGGTGTTTCTTTAGATTGTAAACTGTCCTGGTAAAAACATATAGATTCAATGGTTGTAAAGATGGGGAGAGGTCTGTCCGTTATATAGACATGCTCTGCTTTTTTTACACCACACTCCACAAAGCAAGTCCCGCAGGCTCTAGTTCTGTCAGAACTTGATTATTGACCAGTCATAATGTATGGTCAAGTGCTGCAAAGAAAGACCTAGTTAAGCTGCAGCTGGCCCAGAACAGAGTGGCACGTCTTGCTCTTCATTGTAATCAGAGGGCTAATATTAATACTATGGATACCAGTCTCTCTTGGCTGAGAGTTGAGGAAAGGCTGACTGCGTCACTTCTTGTTTTTATGAGAAACATCAATGTGTTACATTATTTTTTTTGCATAGTCAATTTAGGAACAGCGCTAACACACACATTTACCCCAGCAGACATGCCAGTAGGGGTCTTTTCACAGTCCAGAACTAATTCATGGAAACATACAGTATTATATAGAGCCATGAGTGCATGGAACTCCCTTCCATCTTATATAGTGCAAATGAACAGCAAACCTGGTTTAAAAAAACAATAAAGCAACACCTCATGGCACAATGACACTCCACCATGTGACCTACCTACTGTGTGTATGTACTGACATGTACAGTGCATTGAATTCAGACCCCTTGACCTTATTTTTTAAATACGTTACAACCTTATTCTAAAATTGATTAAATAGTTTTTTTTCCCCTTAATCAATCTACACACAATACCCCATAATGATAAAGCAAAAACAGGTTTTTAGACATTTTTGCCCCCCAAAAATGAAATATAACATTTATGTAAGTATTCAGACCCTTTACTCAGTACTTTGCCGAAGCACCTTTGGCAGCGATTACAGCCGCAAGTCTTCTTGGGTATGACACTACAAGCTTGGCACACCTGTATTTGGGGAGTTTCTCCCATTCTTCTCTGCAGATCCTCTCAAGCTCGGTCAGGTTGGATGGGGATCGTCACTGCACATCTATTTTGAAGTCTCTCCGGAGATGTTAGATGGGGTTCAAGTCCGTGCTCTGGCTGGGTCCCTCAAGGACATTCACAGATTTGAAGCTACTCCTGCATTGTCTTGGCTGTGTGCTAGGGTCGTTTTCCTGTTGGAAGGTAAACCTTCGCCCCAGTCTGAGGACCAGAGCGCTCTGGAGCAGGTTTTCATCAAGGATCACTCTGTACTTAGCTCCGTTTATCCTTCCCTCAAATCTGACTAGACTCCCAGTCCCTGCCACTGAAAAACATCCTCACAACATGATGCTGCCACCACCATGCTTCACCGTAGGGATGGTGCCATGTTTCATCCAGATGTGACGCTTGGCATTCAGGGCCAAAAAGTTCAATCTTGGTTTCATCAGACTAGAGAGTCTGTTTCTCATGGCCTGAGAGTCCTTTAGGTGCCATTCGACAATCTCCAAGCCGTCTGTCAAGTGCCTTTTATCGAGGAGTTGCTTCCGTCTCGCCACTCTACTATAAAGGCCTGATTGGTGGAGTTCTTCAGTGATGATTCTCCTTCTGGAAGATTTTCCCATCTTCACAGAGGAACTCTGGCGTTATGTCAGAGTGACATTCCCCCGAGGAAGAATCTTGGTGGTTCCAAACTTCCTCTCTTTAAGAATGTTGGAGGCCACTATGTTCTTGGTGACATTCAATGCTGCAGAAATGTTTTGGTACCCTTCCCCAGATCTGTGCCTTGACAAAATCCTATCTCGGAGCTCTACGGACAATTCCTTAAACCTCATCCCTTGGTTTTTGCTCTGAAATGCACTGTCAACTGTGGGACTTTATATATACTGGTGTGTGCTTTTCCATGTCCAATCAATTGAATTTACTACAGGTACAATTGTAGAAACAGCTCAAGGATGAAAATTTAAAATAGGACGCACCTGAGTTCAATTTGGAGTCTCTTAACAAAGGCTCTGAATAGTTATATAAATAAGGTATTTAAGTTTTTCTTTTGTGCACATTTTTTAAATTTGCAAACATTTCTAAAAACCTGTTTTCGATTCATCATTATGGGGTATTTTGTGTAGATTGATGAGGAAAATATTTTATTGAATCAATTTTAGAATAAAGCTGTGACTTAACAAAATGTAGAAAAAGTCAAGGGATTTGAATACTTTCTGAATGCACTGTAAATGTAACTGATAGGTACAAACACTACATGTTAATGTTTTTAAATGTCTATAAATTGTAACGTATTTTCTTCTGTAATGTATTTTCTGTTATTTGTCGGACGCCAGTATGACTAGCTGTCTCCATTGGTGTCGACTAATGAGGACCTTAATAAATCAAATCCCTCTCTCCTTCTCCATCCATCCCTCTCTCCTTCTCCATCCATCCCTCTCTCCTTCTCCATCCATCCCTCTCTCCTTCTCCATCCATCCCTCTCTCCTTCTCCATCCATCCCTCTCCCCTTCTCCATCCATCCCTCTCTCCTTCTCCATCCATCCCTCTCTCCTTCTCCATCCATCCCTCTCTCCTTCTCCATCCATCCCTCTCCCCTTCTCCATCCATCCCTCTCTCCTTCTCCATCCATCCCTCTCCCCTTCTCCATCCATCCCTCTCTCCTTCTCCATCCATCCCTCTCTCCTTCTCCATCCATCCCTCTCTCCTTCTCCATCCATCCCTCTCTCCTTCTCCATCCATCCCTCTCTCCTTCTCCATCCATCCCTCTCTCCTTCTCCATCCATCCCTCTCTCCTTCTCCATCCATCCCTCTCTCCTTCTCCATCCATCCCTCTCCCCTTCTCCATCCATCCCTCTCTCCTTCTCCATCCATCCCTCTCCCCTTCTCCATCTATTCCTCTCTCCTTCTCCATCCATCCCTCTCTCCTTCTCCATCCATCCCTCTCTCCTTCTCCATCCATCCCTCTCTCCTTCTCCATCCATCCCTCTCTCCTTCTCCATCCATCCCTCTCTCCTTCTCCATCTATCCCTCTCTCCTTCTCCATCCATCCCTCTCCCCTTCTCCATCCATCCCTCTCTCCTTCTCCATCCATCCCTCTCTCCTTCTCCATCCATCCCTCTCCCCTTCTCCATCCATCCAAGCTCTAGTTTATGTAGGTAAACATCAGATGTTGTACAAGTGCTGGTAACATTTTTTGTCCTTTCTACACTGAATGAATGACATCTCCCCAGTCCCAAAGAAGAGAAGAACAAGGAAACAGAAACTAAGACCTCTGTAGCTTCCCTTCACAGCCTGTTTATCATGGACCAACATCGCACTGTCCTTCTTACATCTGAACACACACACCATTCCGTCAGGTCTTATCAGTGTCTGCCCACAGGGCACTGCCCGACCCTTCTTGAGACACTAAGACATGGGTGAGAGAGATGTGAGGGGGTGTGGGTGGATGATGTTGCTTCACAGAAGCACAGTATGTGTTTACAGTTGTGGGGGGAGGGGGAGTTGCAATAGTAAACTTTTGAGAAGAAGAGACAGGAGATGCTGGAGTGGGCCACTCTGTTCATGTGATTTTTCATAGTGAAACCCAGGTTGTTTTTTGTTGGTGAAGTGTGATTGGTTCTCTGTTTAGGGAAAATTCAGTGGACAAAAAAGTTAATGAATTAATGAATGCATGAATGAATGAAAAGCCCAAACTGAGCCAAACATTTAAGGCCCCTGACAGGTTTTGAGGTGCTATTTATGATAAATGATCTCACCCCTCTCTTCTGCTCTGTTGGCTAACTGTGTGTCTTTACCGTCACACCAGCCAGTTGTCTCCCACACAAAGGTTGCATCCTAAATAGCATCCTATTCCTTATGTAGTGCATTACTTTTGACCAGGGCCCATTGCACAAAGCCTACTGGAAGCAGAGACGATGGTGGGCATTCATGTGTTCAGTTATGAGTCCATGGGCTCAGCTTTGAGCAGGCCGGATGATAAGGGTCTGGAATCACCACGGCCATATTCCAACATGATAAACAACCCCGCTCAACACAAAAGAATGTGAATCTCATTCTCATGGAGCTAGAGGGAGAGCTGGAGCTAGGCATGCTGGGAATGGAAGGCCTCCAGCCAGGTCCTAAATGCTCCAGCAGACCCTCTCTCTCTGTATGAGCCTGCATAAAATCCACAGACTAATTTAATATATGGACAGAAATACAGTTAAATAAAAGTGTGGATGTATTGATGGTGAATTATACCTGTCTGACAGCGTACACACAATACAGTAATTGTTTGTGTGGGGTATTGACAAAGAAATGTAGAAGCAAAATGTTCCTTTATTAATAAATCCTTTTGTGACTAGGGGGCAGTATTTTCATTTTTGGAAAAATAACGTTCCCGTAGTAAACGGGATATTTTGTCAGGACAAGATGCTAGAATATGCATATAATTGACAGTTTAGGATAGAAAGCACTCTAAAGTTTCCAAAACTGTAAAAATATTGTCTGTGAGTATAACAGAACTGATGTTACAGGCGGAAGTGCCTCATGTTTTGAAAGCGTTGCGTTCCTATCTGTCCCTAATGAGCAGTGAATGGGCTATTAACCAGATTACTCTTTCTCCGTATTCCCCAAGGTGTCTACAGCATTGTGATGTAGTTTTACGCATTTATGTTGAAGAGTACCCGTAAGCGGCTACATTGCGCAAGTGGTCACCTGATGGCGCCCATAGTGACTCTCGCGTAAAATACAGAGGTAGCCATTATTCCAATCGGTCCTACTGAAAAACTAATTGTCCCGACGGATATATTATCGAATAGATATTTGAAAAACACATTGAGGATTGATTATAAATAACGTTTGCCATGTTTCTGTCGATATTATGGAGCTAATTTGGAATATTTTTCGGCGTTTTGTGACTGCAATTTCTGGGCGATTTCTCAGCCAAACGTGAAGAACAAACGGAGCCATTTCGCTGACAAAAATAATATCTAACTGGGAGTCTCGTGGTTGAAAACATCTGAAGCTCATCAAAGGTAAACGATTTAATTTGATTGCTTTTCTGATTTCCGTGACCAAGTTACCTGCTGCTAGCTGGACAAAATGCTTTGCTAGGCTATCGATAAACGTACACAAATGCTTGTCTAGCTTTGGCTGTAAAGCATATTTTGAAAATCTGAGATGACAGGGCGATTAACAAAAGGCTAAGCTGTGTCTCAATATATTTCATTTGTGATTTTCATGAATAGGAATATTTTCTAGGAATATTTATGTCCGTTGCATTATGCTAATTAGTGTCAGGCGATGATTACCCTCCCGCATGCGGGATGGGTAGTCACTAGAGGTTTATTAAAGTGTATTTGAATTGTAGTTGACATCGAAAAAGTCTACATTGTTGCTAATAAGCACTTAAAGGGCAACACTCTGCTCCTTTTCAATAAGAATTTATATCAACAGATTTATAAATCTTTGTAATGTTGTAGTTTTTCCAGGGAACAACATTCTAAGACCAAAGGCCAAACAATAATCCTACAAACCTGTTTCTGAAAACAGTATTTTAGTACATCTCAGTCTTGGCTTTGTTTCTCAGTCTTAAAGAGAGAACATAGTTATAGTTATTGTGATGGTACTGAACAGGCATTTCCTGTAACAATGACTGCATCACTACCCTTTCACTGTTCATCCATTTGGCCTGTGTTATTCCATCGCCAGATGATTTCCCTTCTTCGATGTTGAGGACTAGTTACCCATTGAAAGACTCCCTGGGGTATGTGGGATATTTTACATTCAGTTCTATTAGTCCAAGGAAAAGAAAGACTTCTAGCTTTTGTTAACATCTCAATGTTGCAAGAAGTCTGAGACAGAGGTATGGATTTATGGGTGAATGTAAACAAAATGTACTGCAATAAAAATTCAGAGAAAGCTGTTCCCTCAGAAGTATAAAATCCTGACTTCATCTCCTCCTTTCCTCTCCTCTCCTCCTTTCCTAGTGCGCTCCGCCCCTTCCATTTCATTAAGCCTGAAGACAGCTACAGACCAGCAACGTCTCTCCACAGTCTTCTTTTATGAGTTCACCCTTTTCCAGACCTTGAACCACTTTTCTTTATACATTTCATGCTTAACTCTTTTTTTCTCTCTACCTCAAAAATCATTATTTTCTATTTTCCTGCTGCCTTTGTGTGAGGGGATGAAACGCTGCTGCATGTGTGTGTGTTGGTCTACAGTACAGTACATCGAGCCATTCTACTGGTTCGCTCCTTTCTTCCTCCTCCATTGTGGCTTGCTGCTAAAGAGAAGCGCTACACATGGCTGTTGCCTGACTGTCTGTCTGCAGGCTTTGTGATAATAGGGAGCGCTTGTCCTCACAACTATTGTTGTTTTTATTTCTCAGCCTGCCTGTCTGGATTATCTGGTCACACTGTGAAGGAGTAGATTAGCTCCACTTCTTTGGCACGTACACACTCTCTTTCCCTCCTTCCCTGCTTCCCCCTGCCTGTCTCCTGTGCTAATCCTTGTTGTAGAGTTGAGGCTGTGTCTAGGCCCAGTAAAAGTCCTGAGTAGATGTGTTTCCATTAGGGGCTTAGGCCTGTGTGTTTGGAAGGCCCCTATGTTCCACTGATGTAGTTCCACAGACAGCGGTGTACTGGGGACTCCTTTTTATGACTGACGTCTACAAGCTATTACATCAATAAGAATCATATGTGGGGCCGACTATATACAAAATGGTGGTTAATGCATTCTGGCTAATACCACATGGTCCACAGACTTGTATGTCAATGGATCTTTTTGTTATTTATTAATTTTTTAATATATTTTTTTAAACCTTTATTTAACTAGGCAAGCGAGTTAAGAACAAATTCTTATTTACAATGATGGCCTACCCGGGTCAAACCCTAACGATGCTGGGCCAATTGTGCGCTGCCCTATAGGATTCCCAATCACAGCCGGTTGTGATACAGGCTGGAATCAAACCAGGGTCTGTACTGATGCCTCTTGCACCGAGATGCAGTGCCTTAGACTGCTGCGCCACTCGGCATCTGTATAGCCACTGTATTCATGTGCTGTAGATTAATACTGTAAAGTTCATGTTGAACAAGGGTCTGAAACAAAGTAACATACTAAATCTTTCTATTTCTAAGTGTGGCTAATTTATGTAAGCAATCAGGCTCGAGGGAGTGTGGTATATGGCCAATATACCACGGCTAAGGGCTGTTCTTATGCACGATGCAACGCAGAATGCCTGGATACAGCCCTTAGCCGTGGTATATTGGCCATATACCACAAACCCCCGAGGTGCCTTTTAGCTAAAGTTGAGTTTATATCTAACAGAGCATATTGGTCTTATTTTCTAAGCAGGAATCAAAGTAGTAATGCTGAGCTGTGATCAGGTAGCAGTGTAACAGCACAGACATGGCTTTGAGTAGCACACTCAACTCCTCTGGGGGTACAGGTACTGCTACGCAGATAAAAGCACTTTCTACGTACACACACACCCAACAAAGCACTTTTTTCTCTAGAAATTGACGGCAGTCCAAGTCCGAGTGATCGTCTCCGCTTGCTGTCTTTGTGATTTCAAACACTGGCCAGGATTGACAAAGCACCTGTTCGGAGATGCTCTGCATCCATTTTTGAAAAGGGCTCAGAAATCCTTTGTACTGAATGGCAGGGATTCGTCTGTAGGGCGAATAGACAGTGACATATTGTACAACGGTGGAACAATCACCTCGGATAAAAGCATGCCCTGTGAAATTGAATTAAAACTATACTTATCACTGGCGTATCGAATGCTTTCATCACGTTGTAGACAGCAAGGTTTTGGATGTATGACTTGCATATTCATGATCTCTTGGGACTGCTTTCTGATACATATTCTATTGGAATGCAACTGACAATTTCAATATGGAGCATTGGGCTAGTTATGATAGAAATACGCTTTTGTTGTAATCTACTGTTCTGAAAAGAGAGAAAAGCATTTCAATGCATGTTATCACAAGCAGTTGGTCAGTAACTGAACAGAACCTGGAATAATTCTAAGATTCTCCCTCACTGTTGACCTAAGTCCTGAGCCCTCTCTGTGACCCCAGGTCATCACCAGTCATTCTATTATCCTATAGACGTTCAGTGTTCACCCCACATGGCCATCGACAGCAGGTGGCTGTGTTGTCTGTGCTGCGTGGTGCTAATTTAACTCTCTGTGTGAGCAGAGACAGGTTTATTATTGCTTACCTGGCTTAGTGTGACAGTGTGGTGACAGGGAGTCAAAATACACTCTGACCCCTGGGTGAGACACTACCATGCCCCTCCCTCGCTCTCTCTCCTTCTCTCTCTTCTTCTCGCTCTCCTTCTCTCTCTCCTCGCTCTCCTTCTCACTCTCCTTCTCGCTCTCCTTCTCGCTCTCCTTGTCTCTCTCCTTCTCGCTCTCCTTCTCTCTCTCCTTCTCTCTCTTCTTCTCGCTCTTCTTCTCTCTCTCCTTCTCGCTCTCCTTCTCTCTCTTCTTCTCTCTCTCCTTCTCTCTCTCCTTTTCTCTCTCCTTCTCGCTCTCCTTCTCTTTCTTCTTCTCTCTCTCCTTCTCTCTCTTCTTCTCTCTCTCCTTCTCTCTCTTCTTCTCTCTCTCCTTCTTACTCTCCTTCTCTCTCTCCTTCTCTCTCTCCTTCTCGCTCTCCTTCTCTCTCTTCTTCTCTCTCTCCTCTCTCTCCTTCTCTCTCTCCTTCTCGCCCTCATTCTCTCTCTCCTTTTTTGGTGTGTATTATGTTGTTTCCACTACTTAATTGATGTACTTTGCAGTGTAGATATCTCTCTCTCTCTTTCCTTTTCTGTTTTTGTCTTTCCTTTTCTCTGTATCTCTGTCTCCCTCTTTCCTTTTTTCTCTCTTCCTCCTCTTTTTTCGATGCCACTCACACGAATCACTCAACTGTGGAGTATTTTTGTTGTCATGGTAACTCCTTTGATGTCCCCTTGTTGGCTATTGGGGGTTGAGGCAGTATTGGGTAGCATTCTAACAGGTAGTCGAACACAGGGTTCTGGACAATACTTGGCAGAGAGCATTCAAAGCCATGCTATATTCCCTGATATAGTAACACCTATGAAGACTTTTCATTTGACCTTACTGGAAATAAAATATGACTGCTCAAACAGGATGCAAGAACAACAGTGGAGAAGAAACATGCATAGAAGACTCAACTACTTATAACAATTCAGAAACATATTCCTACACACTTTAACGTTGAACTTCTAAGTCAAGTCTTAAGTGAAACCATAGTAATGCCTACATTGACCTTACCCCACCAGCTGCATTGCTTCTAGCGAGGGACTTGTGTTTTGAGTTATCACGTTACATGACCTAGATATTAACCTTCATTTTAAGCCTTTTTCAGAAATGATAATTACACAAAAAATGTAGGCAATTGTCTAAGGATGGTGCTGGACCATCTAACATAAAAATAAAAGGGGACAGTTTTTTGAAAAAGCTTGAAATAAAGGTTAAAATCGAGGTCATGTGACATGTTTGTGCCAAACACAGGGCTCTACTCATAGCACCAGGACTACTAGCTTTAATAGCATTCATATAACAGAGGTGTTGTGCACACTAAGCCCCTGCTCCATGCGAGTGTGTTAACATCTCTCTGTATCCCTTCGCCAGGGCCTTTTATCATGGCTTCTCTACATGATTGAAAGAGAGTGGATTACTAATTAATGTCAGCGGGGTATGGGCATGTGGGAACCAAGGGGAGGTAGTGTGCATCGTTGCCTCTCAATCAGGGGGAATTCTTTAATGTGACACGCACCATGACGTCCTTTATAGATGGTGGATGAATGAAGATAGTTCGCTCAGGCTCTCCCATAGACACCAATACCATAGCACCTGGGTCTGGTCTACTTAGTTCATTGACTTTCATGAAAAATCTCTCACTCTCTCTACCTCTCTACCTCTCTACCTCCACCCATACCCCAGACACTTGGGCACACAGTAACAAGCTCTCAAAGGAACCATTACACTCCTCCCTCCATCCGTTACACCTCTATATCTGCTCCATGTGCTCATTTGTCAGCCTGTATGGTCTCTAATGCTGTAGCACTATGATGCTCCAGGGATGGTCCATGGGACTTACTGGTTCTGCCTCAGCTGCCCAGTTTGACCCATTGGACTGGTGTCTCAGGTTCTACTACTCATGTTTGATGAGATCTGAGTAGGTATTTGTCTTTTTCTCTACTATGATGACCACAGCTAGAGTGTTGTGTCTCAAGTTCCCCATTTTGACCAGAACGGCGCCACTTTTCGCAGACAAACCAAATTTGTGGAGCTTGCTTGCAGTTCAACTTGTAGAGAGACAAACATTTACAGTTTAGAATGAACCTGTAACGGCCTATTTACAATGACCGCCTGACTTTTAGAGTACATGGTTCACGGTCTGGACTGCGTATCAGGTCACCTCATCAGTGGTGGAGAGGGGTTTGGAAAGAGATGGAAACAGCATTAGTTTTGTGGAGAGAAGGATATTGTTATCTGATGGTCTAGCAATGGTCTTCAATAGCCTTTTCATGGGAGCCACTGAGACACATTAAACGGCAGTCAATTTCAAGGAAGGTTTTCCCTCGATTTGGAAGATCGTTTGCAGTGGAAATGGAAGGAGAGCGAGGGGGGGACACACACAATGTAATATATAATATATAATGTTATCTATTTGGATTTAGTCCAGTGAACTAAAGCTAATGGGACCAACACATGTTGGGGGTCAGATTCCCTTAATACAGGAATATGAGAATATACCCTGTACCCATTCTTGATGCTACTGTCACAGACTTTCATGTTTTCTTTTACCTTTGAGTGTTTCATTGCAATGTGTCACAAAACTAGGTGTAGCATATGAGAATATTTATCCATGCGGTTTTTGATATGTGAGAGCAAGTGTATCGTATCAAATGAAAAGTGGAGAATCTCACATGGAGACAAAAAGGATGTCTCAGTTCAGATGGAAATGTGTTGTATTATCTCCCAGTGTAGTGGTGTAGTGACGCGCTCAGGTTTTCTCTATGCTGTGTGGGGCAGAAGACAACGACTGCATCCAAAATGGCACCCTATTCTCTTTATAGTGTACTACAGCCCTACTCAATAGGCGGAACACAGGCCGGATCAGGAACCAGAACGGGGTCAATACGGTCCGCGGTTGCTGACAAATTATATAAACAATTATTATAAAACATTTTGGGAAGGGATGTTGGTGTTTTGTATGGTTCTGTCACAATCGTCTGAATGAATGGACCAAGGCGCAGCGTACTTAGAGTTCAACATGTTTAATAAATTAGCAACTCACCAAAAACAATACAGAAGAAAACGAAACGTGATGTCCAGGGATGCTCACAGGCAGCTACACAAAAACAAGATCCCACAAACAACAGATGGGAAAAGGCTGCCTAAATATGACCCCCAATCAGAGACAACCTCTTTTTACTAGGCAAGTCAGTTAAGAACAAATTCTTATTTTCAATGACAGCCTAGGAACAGTGGGTTAACTGCCTGTTCAGGGGCAGAATGACAGATTTGTACCTTGTCAGCTCAGGGATTTGAACTTGCAACCTTCCGGTTACTAGTCCACCGCTCTAACCACTAGGCTACCCTGCCACCACAGCAGACAGCTGCCTCTGATTGGGAACCATACCAGGCCAAAAGAGAATTAGAAAACATAGATTGCCCAACCTAGTCACACACTGACAAATAGAGAATTAAAAGGATCTCTAAGGTCAGTGCGTGGCAGATTCCCAAATAGAGGCAACTGGTATTCGTTGTCTCTAATTGGGGATCATATTTAAGTTGCTATTTTTCCCACCTGTGTTTGTGGTATATTATTTTCTGTTTGTGCCAGTGCACCACGTAGTCACGTTTCATTGTTCTTTTATTGATTTATTGTTTTTGCTTTAAGTTTAACTTTTGAAATAAATATGTGGAACTCAACATCTGCTGCGCCTTGGTACTGTTCTTACGACAATCGTGACAATTCAAAACAAAAATTTTGCCCAACCTCTCAAATGGTATTTGAGTTCCCTTTGTGTACTACATTTGCTCTGGTCATTTGAGACGGAACCAATGTGGACAATGGAATAGTTTTCTGCTCGTGATCCTAATTCTCCAGAGAGAATCGGTGACATGAGGCAGTTTGTGTGGATCTAGGATCAGTTCTGTGTTTTAGATCCAAATTAATAAGATGACATGAACAGTAGGGACCCGATCCTAGATCAGTACTCTAAGACTCTGAGATGACTCTGAGATGCTTTATGAATACAGGCCCAGAACCTGAAAGGCCCAACATTCAGAAATCGTGCCCTACAAAGTCAAAATGCAGCAACAACGTCATTTATTTTACTGCAAAATCTGACTTAAAAGTATTTTTTGGTCTAGACAGACAGTAATTTCTGATACTCCATAATGCATTCTGACCAACTGCCTTGTTCTTGTGTCAGGAAACTTAATACCACATGAATCAGATAATATACCTGGTCATTACAACAGATCAAACACATTTTTGACCAAATTTGTAGTTACTGCATTTTGCCTTTGTAGGGCAAAAGAGAAGACAATGGAGCGTCATACTATTTCACTCTAAACTCATATATTAAATATGCAGCATCATCCTGACAAAAAGATCAGAGGGTTTTGCTGAAGGTTAATGGGTCAAACACATTGATTGGAACAATGTTGTTGCTAACCCTCGCCTCATTAGGACCATTTACAGGGAATCATCTGAAAGAGCCTTTCAGATTTTCCTCCAGCCTCCTGTCGAGTGTCTACGCACACAAGCATGCATACACACGTGCACACAAACATAAACACACACACACAGGCACGCACACACACACACACACACACACACACACACACACACACACACACACACACACACACACACACACACACACACACACACACACACACACACACACACACACACACACACACACACACACAGGTGGGTCTTGAGGGAGAGAGACTGAACTGAATGCATATATTCCACCAATGAACACCTTTAAAGTGTTAAGTCGCACACACACACTCTCCACTGCGTTGGCATAGGCTCTGGTCTGTGTGCTTTTATGAATCAACCGATCACTGCCCGCACCCGCCCGCCTGACTAGCATCGGAGCAGGTGTAGTACGATGCAATCTTAGCCCTGTATTGACGCTTTAACTGTTTGATGGTTCGTCGCAGAGCAAAACAGGATTTCTAGTAAGCTTCCGGGTTAGAGTCCCGCACCTTGAAAGTGGCAGCTGCACCGTTTAGCTGAGTGCGATTGTTGCCTCTAATCCATGGCTTCTGGTTGGGGATTGTACTTACAGTCACTGTGGGGACGAAGTCCTCTATGTACTTATTGTTAAAGCCAGTGACTGATGTGCTGTTCTCCTCAATGCCATGGGAAGAATCCCGGAACACGTTCCAGTCTGTGATAGCAAAACAGTGCTGTAGTTTAGCATCTGCTTCATCTCACCACGTTTTTGTAGACCGAGTCACTGGTGCTTCCTACTTAAATTTTTGCTTGTAAGCAGGAATCAGGAGGATAGAGTTGTGGTCGGATTAACCAAATGGAGGGCGAGGGAGAGGTTTGTACGCGTCTCTGTGTGTAAAGTACAGGTGATCTAGAATTTTGCTTCCCTCTGGTTGCACATTTAACATGTTGAAAGAAATTAGGTAGAACTGATTTAAGTTTCCCTGAATTAAATTCTCTGGCCACTAGGAACGCCGCCTCTGTGTGAGTGGTTTCCTGTTTGCTTATTTCCTTATACAGCTGACTGAGTGCGGTCTTAGTGGCAGCATCCGTGGTGGTAAATAAACAGTCACTAAAAGTATAGCTGAAAACTCTCTAGTTCCGTGAAACATAGGATATTATAGTTTTTGATGTCCCGTTGGTTGGATATTCGTGATCGAACCTCATCTAATATATTGTCCAATGTTTGCACGTTGGCGTGTAATATTGACGGTAATGGTAGCTTTCCCACTCGCCTTCAGCGAAGCCTCACACGGCATCCCGCTCTGTGTCCTCTGTACCTGCGTCTCTTCCTCTTGCAAATTACTGGAATGTTGGCCTTGTCGGGTGTTCGGAGAATGTCCTGTGAGTCCTGCTTGTTGAAAAAGACATTTGTCTTATCCGAGGTGAGTGATCGCTGTCCTGATATCCAGACACTCTTTTATTGCCGTAAGACACAGCTGCAGAAACATTAGGTACAAAATAAGTTACAAATAACGTTAAAAAAAACACAAAAAAGTACAATTGGTGCCAACATCTTTGACCGCCTTCCATGCTGCCAATGACTGGAACGAATTGCAAAAATCACTGAAGTTGGAGACTTATATCTCCCTCACTAACTTTAAAACCTCTTTGGGCTAGGGGGCAGTATTTTCACCTCCGGATGAAAAGCGTGCCCAAAGTAAACTGCCTGTTACTCAGGCCCAGAAGCTAGGATATGCATGTAATTGGATAGAAAACACTACAACTGTTAAAATAATGTCTGTGAGTATAACATAACTGAAATGGCAGGCAAAAACCACAAAGGACCCCCCCCCCACTTTTATTATAAGGCGAAATCCTCCCAAATTGCAGTTCATAGGGCTTCAACTACATGTCAACAGTCTTTAGAAAGAGTTTCAGGCTGGTTTTTGGAAAAATTAGGGAGGAGTTGTAGTTTTTCTAAGTGGCTCCAATTTTGGCTGTAGTGTTTCCATGTGCATGGACAAGAGAGCGCGTTCTTTTTGTTTATCTCCGGTAAAGACAATAACGATTCTTAAATTGTATCGTTTATTTGCGTATTAGGGTACCTAAGGATTGATTATAAACATTGTTTGACTTGTTTGGATAAGTTTATTGGTAATGTTTTCATTTCATTTTGTATGTATTTTGAAGGAGGGAAAACGGTGGATTATTGACTGAAGCGCACCAGCTAAACTGAATTTTTATGGATATAAAGAAGGACTTTATCGAACAAAAGGACCATTTGTAATGTAACTGGGCCCTTCTGGAGTGCCAACAGAAGAAGATTTTCAAAGGCAAGGCATATATTATATCGCTATTTCTGACTTTCGTGTTGCAACTGCCTGGTTGAAAATGATTTGTCATCAGATAATCGCATGGTTTGCTTTCGCCGTAAAGCCTTTTTGAAATCTGACACATTGGCTGGATTAACAAGAAGTTAAGCTTTATTTTGATGTATTGAACTTGTGATTTTATGAAAGTTAAATATTTTTAATTCTGTAGTATGAATTTCGCACCCTGCAATTTCACGGGATGTTTTCGAGGTGTGCCGTGAGCGGCACGCCTAGCAGTAACAGGTTTGAACCTCACTAGGGGACGTGGGACGGTAGCGTCCCACCTGGCCAACATCCAGTGAAAATGCAGAGCGACAAATTTAAAAACAGAAATATTCATTATAAAAATTCATTAAACATACAAGTGTTATACATCGGTTTAAAGATTAACTTCATGTTAATCCAACCACGGTGTCAGATTTCAAAAAGGCTTTACGGCGAAAGCATACCATGCGATTATCTGAGAACAGCGCCCCGCAGACAAATCATTACAAACAGTTACCAGCCAAGTAGAGGAGTTACCCAAGTCAGAAATAGCAATAAAATTAATCACTTACCTTTGGTGATCTTCATATGGTTGCACTGACAAGACTCCCATTTACTCAATAAATGTTTGTTTTGTTCGATAAAGTCCCTCTCTATATCCAAAAACCTCAGTTTTGCTTGCGCGTTTTGTTCCGTAATTCACAGGCTCAAACGCAGTCACAACAGGTATCCGTAAAGTTCGTAGAAACATGTCAAACAATGTTTATATTCAATCCTAGCCTAAATAATCGATAATATTTCAACCGGACAATAACGTTGTCAATATAAAAGGTAAACAAAAAAGGCCCGCTCTCGGTCGTGTGCATGAAAAATCTCTGGGACACTGTAGGGTCCACTCATTCAGAGTGGTCTTACTCTCAAATTTTTCAGAAAACAAGACTGAAACTATTTCTAAAGACTGGTAACATCTAGTGGAAGCCATAGGAAGTGCAATTTGAGCCCTAAATCAATGGATACTGTAATGGCATTCAATAGAAAACTACAAACATAAAAAAATCCCACTTCCTGGATTGATTATTCTCAGGTTTTCGTCTGCCTGCCAAATCAGTTATGTTATACTCACAGACACTATTTTAACAGCTTTGGAAACTTTAGAGTGTTTTCTATCCAAATCTACCAATTATATGCATATCCTGCGCTTCTGGGCCTGAGTAGCAGGAAGTTTACTTTGGGCACGCATTTCATCTGGAGGTGAAAATAGTGCCCCCTACCCTAGTGAAGTTCAGCATCAGCTGAAGTGCAGCTTACTGATCGCTGCAGCTGTACACAGCCCATCTGTAAACAGCCCATCCAACCAACTACCTACCTCATCCCATATTTGTTTTTATTTTTCTGCTATTTTGCACACCACTCACTTGCACATTATCATCTGCACATCTATCACTTCAGTGTTAATTGCTAAATTGTAATTACTTCGCCACTATGGCCTATTTATTGCCTTACCTCCTTATTACATTTGCACACACTGTTTACTGTTTATTGTGTCATTGACTATGTTTATTTATCCCATGTGTAACTCTGTGTTGTTGTTTTTGTCACACTGCTTTGCTTTATCCTTGCCAGGTCGCAGTTGTAAATGAGAACTTGTTCTCAACTGGCCTACCTGGTTTAATAAAGGTGAAATATAAAAAATGTTAAAAAATGAGAGCAGATAATGGTTCATTGTTGATCAGTGTAAGTGTTAGGAGAAGCACACAGTGAATATATGTGAACAGATATGAGCCTGGAGCTGTCATGTTTAACCTATAGTACTGACTGTGTCTCTCTAACTCCGGACTCAGATCCTGTACATCCCTTTCAAGTTTACTGATATTATTTAAATACCTCATCTATAATCCACACACATCATCAGATCTGAACCTAGTGAGGTCTCTCTCCTCTCGATCAACCCAATACAGTAATGGTTTCATGAATTGTGTTTGCATGTCAAGCCCTTGGTAGCATGGACGTTACTCACATTACTCACTAATTTGTTGGTCTAGTATTTTTCTCCCCAGTGTAAGAACCTATGGAATCTCAGCCTAGTCTGTGGTGGTCAGGGGAACTCTGTGTCTTCATGTGTTAAATCGTTCAGGGGTTTCACTGCCATGTGTTTCCCCTCTAGCCAAACCATTGTGACTGTAATCATTGAACCGCTCCCCTCTAGCCAACCCATTGTGACTGTAATCACTGGACCACTCCCCTCTAGCCAACCCATTGTGACTGTAATCACTGGACCACTCCCCTTGAGTGTTTCTGTGTGTTCATACTGGACCTGAACCGTGCACCGACAACTTGATAAATGACCACCTCTCGCTCTCTTGCTCTCTCTCTCTCTCTCTCTCTCTCTTTTTCTCATTCTCTCTCTCTGAACAAGATTAATTAGTGATCCCGGATCTTCTCTGTTTATTAATGACCATTCAGACCATCAGTGACTACCTCAGGTCTCAGGGGTCTGCGTGTATGTATGCATGTCTTTGTGTGTGTGTGTTGTCAGGCCTTCCTGTTGTGGCAGGATAGATGCCCTCCCTCCTCTCTCCCAGATCTAATAGAATGATTCCTGATCCAGCCATTGATAAATGGAATCCTAGACGTGAGGCTTTCCATCTGCCATGCTAGGCCAGTCTGTTCCGCCCATCTCCTACAATAATGATTCTATATTAATGGCTGCCAGGAGAACATTTGAGATGTCTACGAGCCGCTTGTGATCAATTGTTCCATTTCCCCTGGTCATTCGCTTCCTGTGTGTTTAGTTTTTATTAGAAAGATGGGAAGGGGGGGGGGGGGTGGAGAGGGAGACAATAACAAGGGAAGAAATAGCTTTAGTAATGGAGATTTAGTTACACATTAAACATGTATACTGAACAAAAAATATGTACATTAAACGCAAAATGTAAAGTGTTCATCCCATGTTTCATGGGCCGAAATAACAGATCCCAGAAATGTTCCATTCCACAAAAATCTAATGCACTACCAGGATTCGGTCTTATGTAGCTAAATTTGAAATTGTGTTTTTTACTTAAGATAAAAGTAGAGACTCAGAGCTAGAAATGGTATATCATACACTGCATTCGAGGAACAATGGGAAAGTTATTCTGCTTTGAAAGTCAATCAACTTTTAAACTCAATTTTGAGAAAATCGACATTGAATGTTTTGCTATCTAGTGAAGAGCTCTTTGTCTACACCCATTCAGCATCGTTCACACCCTCTTAAGCTTTAGCCCCACCCATCTCGTTTCGCTCTCGCAGCGCACACTTGACGCTCTGTACAATGATTGGTTTACCTCTGGATAACATGAAAACAACAATTTCATTATGCATTTTTGCAGACGTTTACTGACACCGGCCATATTCAACGGGTGTTGTACACACGTCATGTAACATTAGCTAACGAGCCAGCCAACGTTAGCTAGTTAAACAACAGTGAACAGTGGCAACAATGCCACAGTGCTGAGAGCTAACCAACCATGTTCAATGTTAGCTATCTAACATTAGGTTCTAACTAGAACAGCAAAAGGCTCTGGGCAACTAATAATGTCAGCTGGGGAGCCAGCCAACTAACGTTAGCTAGCTACCTAACAATTCACTATAGCTTGAAATGAAACCACTTTCTGTCAAAATTATAAAATGTGTAATATCTGAAAATGTAGCTGGCTAACGCTAGACTATCTTACCTCTACACATTATCGTGCATGGATGCATCTCCCTGTAAGGAATGCCATGCCACGGTTGCCCTTAGATTGAAGATGTCATCCGGAGACAGGTGTTTTCTCTTTAGCTATCAAACTCTATTACAACTGATTTCAATACTTGATCCTCCAGAAAGTGGAGAGGAACCCTTATGCAGTTCCACTACAAAATACATAACAAAAAAGCCGCTTTCGACAGGATTACCAACACAGACTGACAAGCTTCTATGTCAGACCGATCGAAACTCCTCTCTCGGCATGTCCAGCCCACTCATAATCTCAGCCAATCATGGCTAGTGGGAAGGTTGCTTTTTCTGTGGCTTAACCAACAAGGCTTGTAATTTAACAATTTTATTCGTATTTACAGAAGGCATGCGCATTGGTTATTAATAGGGTAGGGGAGACGCTCACATCCCACCAGGCCAACATCCGGTGAAACTGCAGAGAGCTAACATTTTCAATACACAATTCATTGTATTAAACATTCTTGTAAATACAGTGGGGCAAAAAAGTATTTAGTCAGCCACCAATTGTGCAAGTTCTCCCACTTAAAAAGATGAGAGAGGCCTGTAATTTGTATCATAGGTACACTTCAACTATGACAGATAAAATGAGAAAAAAAATCCAGAAAATCACATTGTAGGATTTTTAATGAATTTATTTGCAAATTATGGTGGAAAATAAGTATTTGGTCAATAACAAAAGTTTATCTCAATACTTTGTTATATACCCTTTGGTGGCAATGACAGAGGTCAAACGTTTTCTGTAAGTCTTCACAAGATTTTCACATTGAAGATCTTCCTCTGGTGGCAATGCCAAGTGTCCTAACTACACAGTGAATGTTCGTTTTGTTTGATAAAATCCATTTTTATAGCCTAACAAGAAACATTTGTAAACCGGTTGCGTCGTGATTTCCGTCTCATTCAACTTTGGACGAAGCGTTTGTGGTAATTACACACACTAAACAAACGTTTATCCAGTCATGGTTGGTTTCATTGCAATCCTCTGGTTGTTACTAACACAACCATACATGATGGTTCTTTTCCCGGGACGTATTGACCGAAACAAACCGATTTGAAGACACCAATCAATGACCTCATTGCACACCAATGGTAGGACCGGTCTATCGTTGATTGACTGTATTTTGGCCCAATGACCACTGATCTTATTGAAATCTAGCTGGGAAGATAGCCAATGAGCTGAGGTAAATGGCAAAATATGTAATGGTTATATGTTCGAAGACCAGCCTTTGTCGTAAACTCTGGCGTAAAAGAGGTTAATTCGCCATTGCAAATCCTACTTGACGGAGCCACGAGTGTTACGCATAGCAGTACATATTCAACAGCATTTTCAACAAGTTTATATATTTAAATTATGGCGAATAAATCAGGAAAAGCTAAAACAAAGTCTAGGTATACAGATTTAACCCAAATTATAGAGGAAATTGATTGAGACAGCGAGACAGAGTTTCTTCAGGATGAATCTTTCAGCAAAGCTGGTTTTGCTAGTTTTGACTCCCAGGTGGAAGTAATGTTTCTGCACGGCGAGGATGCAATGCTGGATAGGTACGTTCTAATGCTGTCATTGTTTCAAATTAATATGAAATATTATTCATTTTAGATGATTATAATTTTTTTTCTTATTTTATTTGCATTATATAAAAATATCATCTGTAATGAAATGTGTAAAGTACACATTGGCAATACTGTGTGTGTGTGATATATTTTACATAAACTTGGAATGGAACAGCACTTCAACACAGTGATTATGTTCCCTGTACTCTATTTACTGTATATCTGTTTATTTTACGTGTTGATAAAGGGCTCATACGTGAAAGTATTGTTACTGATCTTTCTCAGTAGCAGTAATTCTGATTATGAGCTGCCAATGTCTAGGTGTCCATCTCCCTCTGAAGCTGGTTCATCCACCCCCGCTGTCTCTGGCTCCACACCTACGCGGCCATCTAGAGATGTGAAGTCAGTGACAAAGAAGCAGAGGTGGGGAAGAGAGAAACCTGCAGACAGAGGGCCAGAGGGTCGTTGGCACTCTGTGTTAGAATATGATGTGGAATCAAATCCACCAGTTTTTAGACCCAAAAGGCAGCCAGGATCTCAACTTGACATGACTGCAAAGTACAGCCCCCTTCAACTTTTTCAACTGTTTTCACCTCGTCAGTTGTTGATTCCCTGGTGGCGAACACCAATGAGTATGGGGCTAAGAAGCAGGCAGGAAAGAAAGAGGCATGGAAGACCATTTCCATGTCAGACCTTTTCTGCTACTTTTCAATGGTCATTTACTTGGGGCTGGTGAAGTTGAAAACTCTAAGGGACTACTGGAAAACGTCAGCTCTCTATCAACTGCCTTTCCCCATGACTGTTATGTCTTGTAAAAGGTTTCTGGCTATCTCACGGGCGCTTCACATCAATGACCCAGAAGTTACCGGGGAGAATGACAAGAAGAAAGGCACATCAATGTTTGATAGGCTCTGTAGGCTCTGTAAAATAAAACCTCTCTACCCCAGCATCGTTGATGCCTGCAAGACTTATTTTCAGCCCACCCAGAACCTGTCCATTGATGAGAGGATGGTAGCCTCAAAGGCCAGAATGAGCCTCAAACAATACATGCGTAACAAACCAACCAAATGGGGTTACAAGCTGTTTGTTTTGGCTGATTCTGTGTGTGCCTACACTTGCAATTGTTTTGTTTATGAGGGGAAGAACAGTTTTGCTACCGGTAAAGGACTGAGTTATGATTCCGTTATGGAGTTATTGGATTTTCAACTGCTGGGGAAGGGCTACAAACTGTTTGTGGACAACTTCTACACAAGCCCTACCCTGTTTACAGAGCTGAGGAAGCGGGAGGTGTCGGCTTGTGGCACCATTCGTACCAACAGGGTGGGATTTCCAAAGACCAAAGTGAACGACATGCCTAAGCGGGCTGAGCGGGGAACCATGCGATGGATCCGTGAAGATGGCCTGCTGTTTGTGAAGTGGATGGATACCAGAGAGGTGGTCATTTGCTCCAGTATCCACAAGTCCTTCAGTGGAGATCACGTCGTCAGGCGTGTGAAGGATGGTGCCGGGGCATGGACCAAATCAAATCAAATGTATTTATATAGCCCTTCGTACATCAGCTGATATCTCAAAGTGCTGTACAGAAACCCAGCCTAAAACCCCAAACAGCAAGCAATGCAGGTGTAGAAGCACGGTGGCTAGATAAAACTCCCTAGAAAGGCCAAAACCAAGGAAGAAACCTAGAGAGGAACCAGGCTATGTGGTGTGGCCAGTCCTCTTCTGGCTGTGCCGGGTGGAGATTATAACAGAACATGGCCAAGATGTGCAAATGTTCATCAGTGACCAGCATGGTCCAATAATAATAAGGCAGAACAGTTGAAATTGGAGCAGCAGCACGGCCAGGTGGACTGGGGACAGCAAGGAGTCATCATGTCAGGTCCTCCGAGAGAGAGAAAGAAAGAGAGAAAGAGAGAATTAGAGAGAGCACACTTAAATTCACACAGGACACCGAATAAGACAGGAGAAGTACTCCAGATATAACAAACTGACCCTAGCCCCCCGACACATAAACTACTGCACCATAAATACTGGAGGCTGAGACAGGAGGGGTCAGGAGACACTGTGGCCCCATCCGAGGACACCCCCGGGCAGGGCCAAATAGGAAGGATATAACCCCACCCACTTTGCCAAAGCACAGCCCCCACACCACTAGAGGGATATCTTCAACCACCAACCTACCATCCTGAGACAAGGCCGAGTATAGCCCACAAAGATCTCCGCCACGGTACAACCCAAGGGGGGGCGCCGACCACAAACAATGTCCCCATTCCAGCTGCTGTGAAGGACTACAACAAGAGCATGGGAGGTGTGGACCTGTCAGATGCACTGATAGGATACTAGAATGTTCTTCACAAGACCATGAAATGGTACAAAACATTTTTTTATCATTTCATTGACATTGCTGTGGTGAATTCCTTCATCCTCCAGAAGGAAATGGCCAAGAGCTGTGGACAGCCCCCCATCTCACAGCTAGCCTTCAGGGAGCTACTCATCCAGGAGCTTGCTAGCTACATCAAGTCCACTGCAGCACCTTCTGCTCCACAGTGGTGTTCACCTGCCCAGATTAATCTCTGCAGGCATGAATGTGCCACAGGGCATAACGAGCACAGTAGGGAGACGTCGTTGTGCCCTTTGTCACAGGAAATGCCCCATCACCTGCACCACATGTTCAGTAAGCCTCTGCTTTACAGCAGAAAGAGACTGCTATGGGCCATGGCACCAGCAGCACAATATTGTGTAGAGGACTGAGGGTCTTCACAATATTGTAAATAGAAAATGTGTAAATAGTTACCCTTGTTATTTGTTTGTTTTATAATTATTTATTTTTTAAACTATTTTTTTCATATACATTTTTTGGGGGTGTGTTAGAATAGAATTGATGTATTTTGTATATAGTTATTTCCTACCAATTTGGCCACTTGTGTACATTTGGGTACATTTGTGTGGGACACCTGGGTGACTTCATGCTCAATGTCATGTAGCTCGCTCATTTTTGAAGATATCTGTCTAAAACTTTGCTCAGCTATTGTTGCCATCTACTGGTCTTCATTCAAACCATCCCCAGCATCCTATCTGTATGTTTGGCTGTTCTTGGTCATTTGAAAGATGATGCAGCAACAATAAAAAACAGAAAACGTATGTTTATTTCAAATCAAATCAAATTTTATTTGTCACATACACATGGTTAGCAGATGTTAATGCGAGTGTAGCGAAATGCTTGTGCTTCTAGTTCCGACAATGCAGTAATAACCAACGAGTAATCTAACCTAACAATTCCAAAACTACTACCTTATACACACAAGTGTAAAGGGATAAAGAATATGTACATAAAGATATATGAATGAGTGATGGTACAGAACGGCATAGGCAAGATGCAGTAGATGGTATCGAGTACAGTATATACATATGAGATGAGTAATGTAGGGTATGTTAACAAAGTGGCATAGTTTAAAGTGGCTAGTGATACATGTATTACATAAAGATGCAGTAGATGATATAGAGTACAGTATATACATATACATATGAGATGAATAATGTAGGGCATGTAAACATTATATTAAGTAGCATTGTTTAAAGTGGCTAGTGATATATTTTACATCAATTTCCATCAATTCCCATTATTAAAGTGGCTGCTCTGTGTGAACTGACCGTTTCTTTAGTGCTGGGTAAATGCTCTGTGTTGAACTGACATAGTTTACTGAGGACTGGGTACATATTCTGTGTTGAACTGACAAAGCATATTGAGTGCTGGATACATGCTCTGTGTTGAACTGACATAGTGTATTGAGTGCTCTGTAAATGCTCTGTGTTAAACTGAGATCGTTTATTGAGTGCTGGGAAAATGTTCTGTGTTGAACTGAAATAGTTTATTGAGTGCTAGGTAGATGCTCTGTGTTAGTCTGAAAAATATAGTTGAGTACTGGGTACATGCTCTGTGTTGAACTGACTTAGTTTATTGAGTGCAGGGTAAATGCTCTGTGTTGAACTGAAATAGTTTATTGAGTGCTAGGTAGATGCTCTGTGTTAGTCTGAAAAATATAGTTGAGTACTGGGTACATGCTCTGTGTTGAACTGAAATTGTATTTTGAGTGATTGGTACATTCTCTTTGTTGAACTGATGTTATTTTTTGAGTGCTGTGTACATGCTCTGTGTTGAACTGACAAAGTTAATTGAGTGCTTGGTACATGCTCTGTGTTGAACTGACATAGTTTATTAAGTGCTATGTAAAAGCTCTGTGTTATTCTGATGTTATTTATTGAATACAGAGCACATGCTCTGTGTTGAACTGATGTAGTGTATTGAGTGCTGGGTAAATGATCTGTGTTGAACTGATAAAGTTTATTGAGTGCTGGGTACATGCTCTGTGTTGATCTGACATAGTTTATTGAATACTGGGTAAATGTTCTGTGTTGAACTGGCGTAGTTTATTGAGTCCTGGGTAGATGCTCTGTGCTGATCTGAAAAGGATAGTTGAGTACTGGGTACATGCTCTGTGTTGAATTGACGTAGTTTATTGAGTGCTGGGTACATTCTCTTTGTTTAACTGATAATATGTATTAAGTGCTGTGTGAATGCTCTGTGTTGAACTGACATAGTTCATTGAATACTGGGTACATGTTCTGTGTTGATCTGACATAGTTTATTGAGTGCTGGGTACATGCTCTGTGTTGAGCTGGCATAGTTTATTGAGTGCAGGGTAAATGCTCTGTGTTGAACAGACATAGATTACTGAGTGCTGGGTACATGCTCTGTGTGGTCTGACTTCGGTTTTTTCAGTACTGGGTACATGCTCTGTGTTGAACTGACATAGATTACTGAGTGCTGGGTACATGCTCTGTGTTGAGCTGGCATAGTTTATTGAGTGCAGGGCAAATGCTCTGTGTTGTACTGACAATATTTATTGAGTGCTGGGTGAATGTTCTGTGTTGTACTGACATAGTTTATTGAGTGCTGGGTAAATGCTCTGTGTTGTACTGACAATGTTTATTGAGTGCAGGGTAAATGCTCTGTGTTGTACTGACATAGTTTATTGAGTGCTGGGTGAATGCTCTGTGTTGTGCTGACAATGTTTATTGAGTGCTGGGTAAATGCTCTGTGTTGTACTGACAATGTTTATTGAGTGCTGGGTAAATGCTCTGTGTTGTACTGACAATGTTTATTGAGTGCTGGGTGAATGCTCTGTGTTGTACTGACAATGTTTATTGAGTGCAGGGTAAATGCTCTGTGTTGAACTGGCCACATTTATTGAGTGCTGGGTGAATGCTCTGTGTTGTACTGACATAGTTTATTGAGTGCTGGGTGAATGCTCTGTGTTGTACTGACAATGTTTATTGAGTGCTGGGTAAATGCGCTGTGTTGTACTGACAATGTTTATTGAGTGCTGGGTAAATGCTCTGTGTTGTACTGACAATGTTTATTGAGTGCTGGGTGAATGCTCTGTGTTGTACTGACAATGTTTATTGAGTGCTGGGTGAATGCTCTGTGTTGTACTGACAATGTTTATTGAGTGCTGGGTAAATGCTCTGTGTTGTACTGACATAGTTTATTGAGTGCTGGGTGAATGCTCTGTGTTGTACTGACATAGTTTATTGAGTGCTGGGTGAATGCTCTGTGTTGTACTGACATAGTTTATTGAGTGCTGGGTACATGCTCTGTGTTGTACTGACAATGTTTGTTAAGTGCTGGGTGAATGCTCTGTGTTGTACTGACAATGTTTATTGAGTGCTGGGTAAATGCTCTGTGTTGTACTGACATAGTTTATTGAGTGCTGGGTACATGCTCTGTGTTGTACTGACATAGTTTATTGCGTGCTGGGTGAATGCTCTGTGTTGCACTGACATAGTTTATTGAGTGCTGGGTGAATGCTCTGTGTTGTACTGACATAGTTTCTTGAGTGTTGGGTGAATGCTCTGTGTTGTACTGACAATGTTTGTTAAGTGCTGGGTGAATGCTCTGTGTTGTACTGACAATGTTTGTTAAGTGCTGGGTGAATGCTCTGTGTTGTACTGACAATGTTTGTTAAGTGCTGGGTGAATGCTCTGTGTTGTACTGACATAGTTTATTGAGTGCTGGGTGAATGCTCTGTGTTGTACTGACAATGTTTGTTAAGTGCTGGGTAAATGCTCTGTGTTGTACTGACATAGTTTATTGAGTGCTGGGTGAATGCTCTGTGTTGTACTGACATAGTTTATTGAGTTCTGGGTGAATGCTCTGTGTTGTACTGACAATGTTTATTGAGTGCAGGGTAAATGCTCTGTGTTGTACTGACATAGTTTATTGAGTGCTGGGTGAATGCTCTGTGTTGTGCTGACAATGTTTATTGAGTGCTGGGTAAATGCTCTGTGTTGTACTGACAATGTTTATTGAGTGCTGGGTAAATGCTCTGTGTTGTACTGACAATGTTTATTGAGTGCTGGGTGAATGCTCTGTGTTGTACTGACAATGTTTATTGAGTGCAGGGTAAATGCTCTGTGTTGAAATGGCCTTATTTATTGAGTGCTGGGTGAATGCTCTGTGTTGTACTGACATAGTTTATTGAGTGCTGGGTGAATGCTCTGTGTTGTACTGACAATGTTTATTGAGTGCTGGGTAAATGCTCTGTGTTGTACTGACATAGTTTATTGAGTGCTGGGTGAATGCCCTGTGTTGTACTGACATAGTTTATTGAGTGCTGGGTGAATGCTCTGTGTTGTACTGACATAGTTTATTGAGTGCTGGGTGAATGCTCTGTGTTGTACTGACATAGTTTATTGAGTGCTGGGTGAATGCTCTGTGTTGCACTGACATAGTTTATTGAGTGCTGGGTGAATGCTCTGTGTTGTACTGACATAGTTTATTGAGTGCTGGGTGAATGCTCTGTGTTGCACTGACATAGTTTATTGAGTGCTGGGTGAATGCTCTGTGTTGAACTGACATAGTTTATTGAGTGCTGGGTGAATGCTCTGTGTTGAACTGACATAGTTTATTGAGTGCTGGGTGAATGCTCTGTGTTGAACTGACATAGTTTATTGAGTGCTGGGTGAATGCTCTGTGTTGTACTGACATAGTTTATTGAGTGCTGGGTGAATGCTCTGTGTTGTACTGACATAGTTTATTGAGTGCTGGGTGAATGCTCTGTGTTGTACTGACAATGTTTGTTAAGTGCTGGGTGAATGCTCTGTGTTGTACTGACAATGTTTGTTAAGTGCTGGGTGAATGCTCTTTGTTGAACTGACATAGTTTATTGAGTGCTGGGTGAATGCTCTGTGTTGTACTGACATAGTTTATTGAGTGCTGGGTGAATGCTCTGTGTTGTACTGACATAGTTTATTGAGTGCTGGGTGAATGCTCTGTGTTGTACTGACAATTTTATTTTATTTTATTTCACCTTTATTTAACCAGGTAGGCTAGTTGAGAACAAGTTCTCATTTACAACTGCGACCTGGCCAAGATAAAGCATAGCAGTGTGAGCAGACAACAAAGAGTTACACATGGAGTAAACAATTAACAAGTCAATAACACAGTAGAAACCAAAGGGGGAGTCTATATACAATGTGTGCAAAAGGCATGAGGAGGTAGGCAAATAATAACAATTTTGCAGATTAACACTGGAGTGATGAATGATCAGATGGTCATGTACAGGTAGAGATATTGGTGTGCAAAAGAGCAGAAAAGTAAATAAATAAAAACAGTATGGGGATGAGGTAGGTGAGAAAGGGTGGGCTATTTACCAATAGACTATGTACAGCTGCAGCGATCGGTTAGCCGCTCAGATAGCTGATGTTTGAAGTTGGTGAGGGAGATAAAGGTCTCCAACTTCAGCGATTTTTGCAATTCGTTCCAGTCACAGGCAGCAGAGTACTGGAACGAAAGGCGGCCAAATGAGGTGTTGGCTTTAGGGATGATCAGTGAGATACACCTGCTGGAGCGCGTGCTACGGATGGGTGTTGCCATCGTGACCAGTGAGCTGAGATAAGGCGGAGCTTTACCTAGCATGGACTTGTAGATGACCTGGAGCCAGTGGGTCTGGCGACGAATATGTAGCGAGGGCCAGCCGACTAGAGCATACAAGTCGCAGTGGTGGGTGGTATAAGGTGCTTTAGTGACGAAACGGATGGCACTGTGATAGACTGCATCCAGTTTGCTGAGTAGAGTGTTGGAAGCCATTTTGTAGATGACGTCGCCGAAGTCGAGGATCGGTAGGATAGTCAGTTTTACTAGGGTACGCTTGAGTGAAGGAGGCTTTGTTGCGGAATAGAAAGCCGACTCTTGATTTGATTTTCGATTGGAGATGTTTGATATGAGTCTGGAAGGAGAGTTTGCAGTCTAGCCAGACACCTAGGTACTTATAGACGTCCACATATTCTAGGTCGGAACCATCCAGGGTGGTGATGCTAGTCGGGCATGCGGGTGCAGGCAGCGACCGGTTGAAAAGCATGCATTTGGTTTTACTAGCGTTTAAGAGCAGTTGGAGGCCACGGAAGGAGTGTTGTATGGCATTGAAGCTTGTTTGGAGGTTAGATAGCACAGTGTCCAAAGACGGGCCGAAGGTATATAGAATGGTGTCGTCTGCGTAGATGTGGATCAGGGAATCGCCCGCAGCAAGAGCAACATCATTGATATACACAGAGAAAAGAGTCGGCCCGAGAATTGAACCCTGTGGCACCCCCATAGAGACTGCCAGAGGACCAGACAGCATGCCCTCCGATTTGACGCACTGAACTCTGTCTGCAAAGTAATTGGTGAACCAGGCAAGGCAGTCATCCGAAAAACCGAGGCTCCTGAGTCTGCCGATAAGAATATGGTGATTGACAGAGTCGAAAGCCTTGGCAAGGTCGATGAAGACGGCTGCACAGTACTGTCTTTTATCGATGGCGGTTATGATATCGTTGAGTACCTTGAGTGTGGCTGAGGTGCACCCATGACCGGCTCGGAAACCAGATTGCACAGCGGAGAAGGTGCGGTGGGATTCGAGATGGTCAGTGACCTGTTTGTTGACTTGGCTTTCGAAGACCTTAGATAGGCAGGGCAGGATGGATATAGGTCTGTAACAGTTTGGGTCCAGGGTGTCTCCCCCTTTGAAGAGGGGGATGACTGCGGCAGCTTTCTAGTCCTTGGGGATCTCAGACGATATGAAAGAGAGGTTGAACAGGCTGGTAATAGGGGTTGCGACAATGGTGGCAGATAGTTTCAGAAATAGAGGGTCCAGATTGTCAAGCCCAGCTGATTTGTACGGGTCCAGGTTTTGCAGCTCTTTCAGAACATCTGCTATCTGGATTTGGTTAAAGGAGAACCTGGAGAGGCTTGGGCGAGGAGCTGCGGGGGGGGCGGAGCTGTTGGCCGAGGTTGAAGTAGCCAGGCGGAAGGCATGGCCAGCCGTTGAGAAATGCTTATTGAAGTTTTCGATAATCATGGATTTATCAGTGGTGACCGTGTTACCTAGCCTCAGTGCAGTGGGCAGCTGGGAGGAGGTGCTCTTGTTCTCCATGGACTTCACGGTGTCCCAGAACTTTTTGGAGTTGGAGCTACAGGATGCAAACTTCTGCCTGAAGAAGCTGGCCTTAGCTTTCCTGACTGACTGCGTGTATTGGTTCCGAACTTCCCTGAACAGTTGCATATCACGGGGACTATTCGATGCTATTGCAGTCCGCCACAGGATGTTTTTGTGCTGGTCGAGGGCAGTCAGGTCTGGGGTGAACCAAGGGCTGTATCTGTTCTTAGTTCTGCATTTTTTGAACGGAGCATGCTTATCTAAAATGGTGAGGAAGTTACTTTTGAAGAATGACCAGGCATCCTCAACTGACGGGATGAGGTCGATGTCCTTCCAGGATACCCGGGCCAGGTCGATTAGAAAGGCCTGCTCACAGAAGTGTTTTAGGGAGCGTTTGACAGTGATGAGGGGTGGTCGTTTGACTGCGGCTCCGTAGCGGATACAGGCAATGAGGCAGTGATCGCTGAGATCCTGGTTGAAGACAGCGGAGGTGTATTTGGAGGGCCAGTTGGTCAGGATGACGTCTATGAGGGTGCCCTTGTTTACAGAGTTAGGGTTGTACCTGGTGGGTTCCTTGATGATTTGTGTGAGATTGAGGGCATCTAGCTTAGATTGTAGGACTGGCGAGGTGTTAAGCATATCCCAGTTTAGGCCACCTAACAGAACAAACTCTGAAGCTAGATGGGGGGCGATCAATTCACAAATGGTGTCCAGGGCACAGCTGGGAGCTGAGGGTGGTCGGTAGCAGGCGGCAACCGTGAGAGACTTATTTCTGGAGAGAGTCATTTTCTTGGGTATGGACCTGGAAAGTATGACATTACTTTGCAGGCTATCTCTGCAGTAAACTGCAACTCCGCCCCCAGCACTTGTTGTTGTTTATTGAGTGCTGGGTGAATGCTCTGTGTTGTACTGACATAGTTTATTGAGTGCTGGGTTTATGCTCTGTGTTGTACTGACATAGTTTATTGAGTGCTGGGTGAATGCTCTGTGTTGTACTGACATAGTTTATTGAGTGCTGGGTTTATGCTCTGTGTTGTACTGACATAGTTTATTGAGTGCTGGGTGAATGCTCTGTGTTGTACTGACAATGTTTGTTAAGTGCTGAGTGAATGCTCTGTGTTGTACTGACATAGTTTATTTAGTGCTGGGTTTATGCTCTGTGTTGTACTGACATAGTTTATTGAGTCCTGGGTGAATGCTCTGTGTTGTACTGACATAGTTTATTGAGTGCTGGGTGAATGCTCTGTGTTGTACTGACAATGTTTGTTAAGTGCTGGGTGAATGCTCTTAGTTGTACTGACAATGTTTGTTAAGTGCTGGGTGAATGCTCTGTGTTGTACTGACAATGTTTGTTAAGTACTGGGTGAATGCTCTGTGTTGTACTGACAATGTTTGTTAAGTGCTGGGTGAATGCTCTGTGTTGTACTGACAATGTTTGTTAAGTGCTGGGTGAATGCTCTGTGTTGTACTGACAATGTTTGTTAAGTGCTGGGTGAATGCTCTGTGTTGTACTGACAATGTTTGTTAAGTGCTGGGTGAATGCTCTGTGTTGTACTGACAATGTTTGTTAAGTGCTGGGTGAATGCTCTGTGTTGTACTGACAATGTTTGTTAAGTGCTGGGTGAATGCTCTGTGTTGTACTGACAATGTTTGTTAAGTGCTGGGTGAATGCTCTGTGTTGTACTGACAATGTTTGTTAAGTGCTGGGTGAATGCTTGTCTTCTGGAACTGATGTTTAGAACCAGTGACATGCTGTGGATGGATCTCTCACCATCTCTCTGAGTGACCCTCTGCACTTATGACCTGCAGCTCAATGCCTGACCTGACCACTATCATGTCACATCAATATCCAGCTCAAATTTGCCATCAGATGTCTCACTCAAAAGCCCATAATGGTATTGTGTGTGTAGGTGAATGCATGCATGGTGTGTGTGTGATGTTTCTTCATTGGTCTGAGGAAACATGACACTGATGAGAATGCTTGTAAACCTCTCTCTCTCTCTCTCTCTCGCTCTCTCTTGCTCTCTCTCACTGTCCATCCCAATCCCATGTGTCGATCACTTCTCCTCTGTCTGTCTCTGTAATGGAAGTGGACAGGGGAGAATTTGCCAGAGAGTCACTAGAGTTTGAGTATCCATTTCTGTGGTTGTATTGCTGCAAATAGGAATGTTATTCAGGGGAATCTTTTGGTGTGTGTTCCATCTCTGTTACAGTTACAGTGGCAAGAACCTTTTGAAATTACCTGGATTACTGCATAAATTGGTCATAAAATGTTATCTGATCTTCATCTAGGTCACAACAATAGACACAGTCTGCTTAAACTAATAAGACACAAACAATTATACGTTGTCATGTCTTTATTGAACACATCATGTAAACAGTCACAGTGCGGGGTTAAAAAAGTATGTGAACCCTTGGATTTAATAACTGGTTGACCCTCCTTTGGTAGCAATAACCTCAACCAAACATGTGCTGTACTTGCGGATCAGACCTGCACAACGGTCAGGAGAAATTTTGGACCACTCCTCTTTACAAAACTGTTTCAGTTCAGCAATATTCTTAGGGTGTCTGGTATGAACTGCTCTCTTGAGGTCATGCCACAGCATCTCAATTAGGTTGAGGTCAGGACTCTGACTGGGCCACTCCAGAAAGCGTATTTTCTTCTGTTGAAGGCATTCTATAGTTGATTTACTTCTGTGTTTTGGGGCATTATCCTGTTGCATCACCCAACTTCTGTTGAGTTTCAATCGGTGGACAGATAGCTATCATTCTCTTGCAAAATGTCTTGATAAACTTGGGAATTCATTTTTCCAACGATGATAGCAAGCTGACCAGGCCCTGAGGCAGCAAAGCAGCTCCAAACCATGATGCTCCCTTCACCATACGTTACAGTTGGGATGGGGTTTTGATGCTGTGCCTTTTTTTATCCACACATAGTATTGTGTGTTCATTCCAAAACAACTCAACTTTCGTTTCATCTGTCCACAGAATTATTTGCCAATAGCGTTGTGGAACAGAGATGTTTGCATGTTCCAGAGATTTCTGTAAGTCTTTAGCTTAGACTCTAGGATTCTTCTTAACCTCATTGAGCATTCTATGCAGTGCTCTTGAAGTCATCTAGGCAGGATAGCCACTCCTAGGGAGAGAAGCATCGGTTCTGAACTATCTTAATTTATAGACAATTTGTCTGACTGATGAACATCAAGGCTTTTAGAGATACATGTGTAACCCTTTCCAGCTTTATGCAAGTCAACAATTCTTAATCTTGGGTCTTCTTAGCTGTCTTTTGTTCGAGACAAGGTTCACATCAGGCAATGCTTCTTGTGAATAGCAAACTCACATTTTGAGAGTGTTTTTTTATAGGGCAGGGCAGCTCTAACAAACATCTCCAATCTCGTCTTAATGATTGGACTCCAGGTTAACTGACTCCTGATAGCTTTTGGAGAAGTCATTAACCTAGGGGTTCACATAGTTTTTCCAACCTACACTGTGAATGTTTAAATTATGTATTCAATATATACAAGAAAAATACAATAATTTGTGTGTTATTCATTTAAGCAGACTGTGTTTGTCTATTGGTGTGACTTAGATGAAGATCAGATCTAATTTTATGACCAATTTATGCAGAAATCCAGATCATTCCAAAGGGTTCACATACTTTTTCTTGCCACTGTACTTTTAAACATTACACAGTCTATCATTAAGAGCAGGCCCAAACCCAGGGCTGGTGACCGCTGCCCTAGCAAGAGAGATCAGTACCCCCTTGAGTGTTTGTCTGAACTGAACTTTAACCCTACAGCCCTCTTCTACCTGCTCTGGGATAATATGCTGCTGTCTGCTTTTTCCCAGCAAGAAGACCTTGAGACCTCTCTCTCTATACTAACTTATGGTAAACATCCTTGGCAGGTATCCTGGGGGTAGGAGCTGTCCCCAAGCTGACAAGCTGTCATTCTACACCTAAGCAAGGCAGTTAACCTCCAACAGCCAATGACAGCAGCCCCCCGCACCTCCCTGATTCAGATGGGTTGTGTTAAATGAGGAAGACATTTCAGTTGAATGCATTCAGTTGTACAACTGACTAGGTATCTCCTCTTTCTCTGCCATTTACATTTTAGTTATTTAGCAGACGCTCTTATCCAAAGCGACTAACAGGTTAAGATCATTGCTCAAGGGCACATCAACAGATTTTTCACCTAGTCGGCTCTGGGAATCGAACCAGCAACCTTTCGATTACCCTCTTAACCACAAGGCTACTCAGTCATTTCTCTCTGATCATGTGCATCTGGAAGTGTGAGAAGAGAGCGTGAGAGCGTCTATGCGTGTGTTTGTACGTGCGTCTGTCTGTGTGTGTGTTTGTGTGATTTGCTCTGTGTGTGGCTGGCATTATCTTGTTGTGGTGATGTGGACTAATGCATGTTATCTGTCCTCTTTAGAGGGCCCTGATAAGGACTGCCCTCTGTGGTGCATAAAAAAAGGAAGCCCTTCTCTCACTCGTGTGTGTGTGTGTGTTCATCTGTATGCATACCATAAACGCACCTCTCTTGCTTTCTCAGTCTCTTTTTCTCCCTCCGTTCTCTTTCATTCAATCATTATCTCACGTCGTTTGAATTCTCCTCCTGCTTCCCCTTACCACCCGCTCCTCTCCATACCATCCTTATCCCTCTCTCTCCTTCGCCCACTCCACCCCTCTCTCTGTTCCCTCTTTCATCTGAAGGGTAGACTTTAAGCATCCTAGATGTTGAGAGATGTTGTTTCTCTGCCACTCCCCTCTGGTAGGCTCACAGGAATAGTGTGGGCCGCTGCTCTCCTGGTGAAATCTGTCTCTCTCTGTGTGTGTGTGTGTGCGTGTGTGTGTGTGTGTGTAGTCATGCTTACATATTTGTTTCCCCTACACACCACCCTAGGGGTAATGTAAATCCATACAATCTCCACTGGTTTTACAATCTCAGATTACTGAGTATGACAGAGGCAGAGCAGTGTGGGTGATGCAAATAAACACATTTTTATTTTCTAAGTCGGAAGTTTACATACACCTTAGCCAAATACATTTGAACTCAGTTTTTCACAATTCCTGACATTTAATCCTAGTAAACATTCCCTGCCTTAGGTCAGTTAGGATCACCACTTTATTTGAAGAATGTGAAATGTCAGAATAATAGTAGAGAGAACGATTTATTTATTTCATCACATTCACAGTGGGTCAGAAGATTACATACAATCAATTAGTGTTTGGTAACATTGCATTTTAAATTGTTTAACTTTGGTCAAACGTTTCGGGTAGCCTTCCACAAGCTTCCCACAATAAGTTGGGTGAATTTTGGCCCATTCCTCCTGACAGAGCTGGTGTAACTTGAGTCAGGATTGTAGGCCTCCTTGCTCGCACACGCTTTTTCAGATCTGCCCACAAATATTCTATGGGATTTTGGTCATGGCTTTGTGATGGCAACTCAAACGTCTTGACTTTGTTGTCCTTAACTAGAAAGTCGGGGCACCACGAAAGAATGGTTATAGAGCTGATATCTTCAGAGTAAACTCTTAATGACTCCGTCCTAAGTGTATGTAAACTTCCCACTTCAACTGAATACATTTAGTAGTTCATATCTTCATATGATGTCAACAACACATTTTTATTTTGTCAGGGACTTTTAAAAGATGACAGTTTTTCTGCGATATCTGCTACAGGTATACTACACATATTCTAGCTAGACGTTGTTAGCGACTGTATTAATGACTGTGGTAAACCTTAGTGTCTCACATTGATATGAGTTTTCTTAAGCTGGAGACAAACAAGATTATAAATACAGATCATGTAGTTAGTTACCTGTTCGCTCATTTGGGTTTTCTGGTGAGAGTAAATAATGCCAAAAGCATGGCACCTCATCTAAAGGTAGATACTGACTGCCTGTCTGTCTATTTCTCTGTCTGTCTACCTCCCTGTCTGTCTGCCTGCCTCCCTGTCTGTCTGTATCCCTTCCTGCCTCTCTGTCTGTCTACCTGCTTCTCTGCCTGTCTCTCTCTCTCTGTGTGTGTGTGTGTGTGTGTGTTTGTGTGAGTATATGAAGGTTCAGTCCTTCCACACCTCTGCATCATCACCCCTCATGTACAACTCCACTACTACTGTATATTTTCTGTCAGTTGGAAAACCCTCTTAAAATGCTTACATTGGCATGATGATTGAAAGTTATTGAACATATCTAATATTGTTATTTCCCAGATCCAAAACCCAATGCATACCAACAGTTTTATCTAACTTAAGTGTGTGTTCTCTCCTCAACCCCATCATCTCTTAACAAACCTTAAAAGGTGTATGTTAGTCCAGTCTAGTCCAGTTCAGGAGACTCAGTGTTTCTGCCTTGGCTTCTCCTCTCTCTTTCAGGCTTCCTGGTAATGGTACACACACACACACGCTTGTCTCTTCCCCATATCCACAGAAACCCCCCTCACACCTTCGCTATCCTACCCAATGTGGTCGTAATAAAGAGCTATTTCTCTATAGTGTGTCTCTTATTGCAGGGTTTTCTCCCCCTGGCATTAATATACCATTGATTTGGAGAGATAATAACACACTTTACGACTCTGTACTCAGCTGAGTGTGTGTTTATGTTTGTGTCTCAGTTAAATTATCTTTTTTTCTAGGCTCTGTTCAACATTTTATTTTCATTTCTCCCTCCAGGACAAAACACAGCACTTTATGAATGTTTCTCTGTGATATTGCTCTATCATTTTTCCAGGGTCAGGGGAAGATGGGTTTTGCGGGTCATGGCTATTGGCCGTGGGCTGAGGGAAGAAAGGCTGTTTTGTGCTTAAAGTCTTTCAACTCAGGATTCTGAGCGGCTAATACCATCATCAGGTCTCACTGTATTTGTCACCCTAGATATCAAGCAGTCGACAGCACTCTATAGAACTCCCCAAGGTAAATGAGAGACAGGCTCCAAACACAAACACACACCAGGGCGTTAGAAGACTTTGTTTCTTAGAGTAAAATGCAACTACCTTTGTTTTGGGCAAAGTAAAACTATTGGTGGTGAAAAGCATGGCTATGTCGTTAATTATTAAGTTGCTCCGGATAAGAGCGACTGCTAAATGTCTCAAATGGAAATGCACACTAAGATTATAATACAAGGCCTGAATTTGTATGTAGCTATAGAAAGCTCTTACTGTACCACACAGACACACACATCCTTGCCGCATTCTCCTCAAACAAACACACACACACACACACACACACACATTCCGAGCACAGTTCATAGGGTTTTTATGTTTCTGACAGTTCTCTTACAGAAATTATTTTTCTATATTTTTTTCCTCTCTTCTTTTGCAATAATTGATTTGAGCATTACCAACTACATGTTCAAGGGCATCCCACAGAATCAACTAGGAATTCAAAACCTTGGATGAGAGCGTCCTTAAAACCTCTTCGTAGAAACAGTTTTTTTATAATCAATCCTCAGGTTGTTTTTACAATAAATAATTGATAATATTTCAACCGGGCAGTAGCCTTTTCAAGAGGAGAGAGAGAGAAAAGGTCTACTCCAAGCTGCTCGCGCATGCAAAACTCTGGGGGGACACAGCTATCCACTGACGCGATGTGATCATTCACGCTCATTTTTCAGAATAAAAGCCTGAAACTATGTCTAAAGACTGTTCACACCTTGTGGAAGCTATAGGGGAAGAAATCTGGTTGATATCCCTTTAAATGAAGGACAGGCTTGCAATGGAACAGAGAGGTATCAAAATAACAGCATTTCCGAATTGGATTTTCCTCAGGTTTTCACCTGAAATATCAGTTCTTTTATACTCACACACAATATTTTGACAGTTTGGGAAACTTGAGTGTTTTCTATCCCAATATGCTAATTATATGCATATTACAGCTTCTGGGCCTGAGAAATAGGCAGTTTCATTTGGGAATGTTTTTCATCCAAACATCAAAATACTGCCCCCTAGTCTCAAGAGGTATTAAATCAAAACATATTTTTTATCTAACAGTAATCTAAGAATTCCACACCAACTACCTAATACACACAAATCTAAGTAAAGGGATGAAATAATATATACATGTAAATATATGGATGAGCGATGTAGGTGTCCTGGAGTGCAGGTAGTTTGCCCCTGGTGATGAGTTGTGCAGACAGCATTACCCCCTGGAGAGCCTTGCGGTGCAGTTGCCGTACCAGGCGGTGATACTGCCCAACAGTATCAAATGTGCATCTGTAAAAGTTTGTGAGGGTTTTAGGTGACAAGCCAAATGTTCTCAGCCGCCTGAGATTGAAGAGGTGCTGTTGTGCCTTCTTCAACACACTGCCTGTGTGGTTGGACCATTTCAGGTTGTCTGTGATGTGTACGCCAAGGGACGTAAAACTTTCCACCTTCTCCACTGCCGTCCTGTCTGTGGATAGGGGGATGCTCACTCCGCTGTTTCCTGAAGTCCACAATCATCTCCTTTGTTTTGTTGATGTTCAGTGAGAGGTTGTTTTCCTGACACCACACTCCGAGGGCCCTCACCTCCTCCCTGTAGGCTGTCTCGTCGATGTTGGTAATCAAGACCACCAAATCAAATCAAATGTATTTCTAAAGACCTTCTTACATCAGCTGATATCTCAAAGTTCTGTACAGAAACCCAGCCTAAAACCCCAAACAGCAAGCAATGTAGGTGTAGAAGCACGGTGGCTAGGAAAAACTCCCTAGAAAGGCCAAAACCTAGGAAGAAACCTAGAGAGGAACCAGGCTGTGAGGGGTGGCTAGTTCTCTTCTGGCTGTGCCGGGTGGAAATTATAACAGGACAAAGATGGTTCAAATGTTCATAGATGACCAGCAGGGTCAAATAATAAAAATAACAGTGGTTGTCGATGGTGCCTCAGGTCAGCACCTCAGGAGTGAATATCAGTTGGCTTTTCATAGCCGATCATTAAGAGTATCTCTACCGCTCCTGCTGTCTCTAGAGAGTTGAAAAAAGCAGGTCTGGGACAGGTACCACGTCCGGTGAACAGGTCAGGGTACCATCGCCGCAGGAAGAACATTGGAGCAGAACTGGAGCAGCAGCACGGCCAGGGGGACTGGGGACAGCAAGGAGTCATCATGCCAGGTAGTCCTGAGGCATGGTCCTAGGGCTCAGGTCCTCCGAGAGAGAGAAAGAAAGAAAGAATTAGAGAGAGCATACTTAAATCACACAGGACACTGGATAAGACAGGAGAAATAATCCAGATATAACAGACTGACCCTAGCCCCCGACACATAAACTACTGCAGCATAAATACTGGAGGCTGAGACAGGAGGTGTCGGGAGACACTGTGGCCCCGTCTGACGATACCCCCGGACAGGGCGAAACAGCAAGGATATAACCTGACCCACTTTGCCAAAGCACAGCCCCCACACCATTACAGGGATATCTTCAACCACCAACTTACTATCCTGAGACAAGGCCTAATATAGCCCACAAAGATCTCCATCACAGCACAACCCAAGGCGGGGCGCCAACCCAGACAGGAAGATCACGTCAGTGACTCAACCCACTCAAGTGGCGCACCCCTCCTAGGGATGGCATGGAAGAGCACCAGTAAGCCAGTGACTCAGCCCCTGTAATAGGGTTAGAGGCAGAGAATCCCAGTGGAGAGAGGGGGACGGCTGTTGTGTCATCTGAAAACATGATGATTGAGTTGAAGGAGTGCAGTCATGTGTGAACAGCGAGGGCTGAGCATGCGCCCTTGTGGGGGCCCAGTGTTGAGGATCAGCGAATTGGAGATGATGTTTCCTACCTTCACCACTTGGGGGTGACCTGTCAGGAAGTCCAGGACCCAATTGCACAGGGCGGGGTTAAAACCCAGGGCCTCAAGCTTAATGATGAGCTTGGAGGGTACTATGGTGTTGAATGCTGAGCTGTATTCAATGAACAGCATTCTTACATAGGTATTCTTATTGTCCAGATGGAATAGGGCAGTGTGATGGCGATTGCATCGTCTGTGGACCTATTGGGGCAGTAAGCAAATTGAAGTGGGTTCAGGGTGGCAGGTAAGGTGGAGGTGATATGATCCTTGACTAGTCTATCATAGCACTTCATGATGACAGAAGTGGTCGTTCAGTTACCGTTGCCTTCTTGGGTACAGGAACAATGGAGGCCATCTTGAAGCATGTGGGGACTGCAGACTGGGATAGGGATTGATTGAATGTGTCCGTAAACACACCAGACAGCTGGTCCGTGCATGCTCTGAGGACGCGGCTAGGTATGCCGTCTGGGCCGGAAGCCTTGCGAGGGTTAACACATTTAAATGTCTTACTCACGTCTGCCACGGAGAAGAAGGCCCTGCAGTCCTTGGTTGCAGGCCTTGTTGGTGGCATTGTATTGTCCTCAAAGCGAGCAAAGAAGGTTTTTTGTTTGTCTGGAAGCAAGACCGTGTCCGTGACATGGCTGGTTTTCTTTTTGGAGTCTGTGATTGACTGTAGACCCTGCCACATACGTCTCGTGTCTGAGCCGTTGAATTGTGACTTCACTTTGTCCTTATACCGACAATCCACTTGTTTGATTGCCTTGCGGAGGGAATAACTACACTGTTTGTATTCAGCCGTATTCCCAGTATTCCCAGTCATCTTTCCGTGTTTAAATTTGGTGGTTCGCGCTTTCAGTTTTGCGCGAATGCTGCCATCTATCCACGGTTTCTGGTTAGGGTAGGGTTTAATAGTCACAGTGAGTACAACATCTCCAACGTCCTTTCTTATAAACTCAGTCACCGAATCATCGTATAAATCAATATTTTTCTCTGAGGCTGCGCTGAACATTTCCCAGTCTGCTTGATCAAAGCAATCTTGAAGCGTGGATTTCGATAGGTCAGACCAGCGTTGAATAGTTCTTGTCATGGTTACATCCTGTTTGAGATTCTGCCTATGGGACGGGAGGAGCAAAATGGAGTCGTGGTCAGGGGAGGGCTTTGTATGCATCGCGGAAGTTAGAGTAGCAGTGATCCAGTGTATTGCCCGCACGAGTGCTGCAATCAATATGCTGATAGAATTTAAAAAGCCTTGTTCTCAAATTTGCTCTGTTCAAATCCCCAGCTATATGGTTTCCAGTTTGCATAGTCTAATAACATTCCTTGAGGGCCGTCATGGTAACGGGCAAGAGAATTCTTGCATAGGATTGTAAGGAATTCTAGGTCAAGGGAAGAAAAGGATTTGAGTTCCATCAAGAATCCCGGTGGCTGTATCAACTCCGACAACATATCCAGAGAAAACCATGTTCCCGTCAAACAGTGTGTTACAATCCCTTACGTCTCTCTGGAAAGCAACCCTTGCTCTAATTTCTTATACCTTGTTATCTAGAGACTGGACTTTGGCAAGTAATATACTCGGAAGTGGTGGGTGGTGTGCACGCCTCTAAAGTCTGACCAGGAGGCCGCTCTGTCTACCTCTTCTGTGGGATCAGATCAAATGCCCTGGGTGGTGGTGCGAACAAAGATCCACTGCGGGAAAGTCGTATTCCTGGTCGTAATGTTGGTAAGTTGACGTCGCTCTGATATCCAATAGTTCTTCCCGGCTGTATGTAATGTCTCTTAAGATTTTCTGGACTAACAATGACGGAAATAATACATTTAAAAAAAATACGGCTTAGGACTAGAAGCGAGGCGACCCTCTCTGTCGGCGCCATCATATTAAGATTCCCTACATGGCCAAAAGTAGGTGTAAACCTACTGCTCTTTTTCCAAAATCATGGGCATTAATATGGAGTTGGTTCTCCCTTTGCTGCTATAACAACCTCCACTCTTCTGGAAAGGCTTTCCACTAGATGTTGGAACATTGCTGCAGGGACTTACTGCCATTCAGCCACAAGAGGTCGGCAACTGATGTTGGGAGATAAGGCCTGGCTCAAGGTTGGCATTCCAATTCATCCCAAAGGTGTTTGATTGGGTTGACCTTGCTTTGTGCACTGGGGCATTGTCATGCTGAAATAGGAAAGGGCCTTCCCCAAACTGTTGTCACAAAGTTGGAAGCACAGAATCATCTAGAATGTCATTGTATGCTGTAACATTGAGATTTCACGTAGCTGGAACTAAACGGCCCCAGACCATTATTCCTCCTGGTTGTGTCATTCCTCCAGGTTGTGTTCTACTGGCATCAACCCGAGATTCATCCATTGGACTGCCAGATGGTGAAGCGTGATGCATCACTCCAGAGAAAGAGTTTCCACTGAGAGTGGAAATGAGTCCAATGGCAGCGAGCTTAACACCACGTGGTGATCTTAGGCTTGTGTGCATCTGCCCTGCCGCTTAATGAAGCTTCCGATTAATAGTTATTGAGCTGAAGTTGCTTCCAGAGGCAGTTTGGAACTTGGTAGTGAGTGTTGCAACTGGGTTGACCAATTAGCAGGGTTTCATAGTGTAGATCTGGTGTGAATGGGACCAGTGGACTCAATGAGATGCGACTGTCGTCAAAGTGGTTGAAAAGTCCATCACAGAGAGGGAGTAGGGAGGGAGTGGAAGATTAGCTTCTTATGGGCAGGTGGGACGGTAGCGTCCCACCTGGCCAACATCCGGTGAAATTGCAGGGCGCAAAATTCAAACTAAAGAATTATAAATATTTAACTTCCATAAAATCACACAAGTGTAATACATCAAAAAAGATTACATTCTTGTTAACTTCTTGGCACACCCATCCCGTTAGCGGGATCATTTTCGTCAACATCCGCAGAGCGCCAAATTCAAATTAAATTACTAAAAATATAACATTTTCATGAAATCACAAGTGCAATATAGCAAAACACAGTTTAGCTTGTTGTTAATCCACCTGGCATGTCAGATTTATGGCAAAAGCAAACCAAGCGTTATGGCAAAAGCAAACCAAGCGTTTATGTAAGGACATCTTTCTTAGCAGACAAAACATTACAAACAGCTAGCAGCAAAGTAGATGGGTCACGAAAGCCAGAAAAGCAATAAAATGAATCGCTTACCTTTGATGATCTTCGGATGTTTGCACTCACGAGACTCTCACTTACACAAATGTTTCTTTTGTTCCATAAAGATTATTTTTATATCCAAAATACCTCCATTTGGTTGGCACGTTATGTTCAGTAATCCACAGGCTCAGAGCAGTCACGACGGGCAGACGAAAATTCCAAATATTATCCGTAAAGTTCGTAGAAACATGTCAAACGTTTTTTATAATCAATCCTCAGTTTGTTTTTACAGTAAATAATCAATAATATTTCACTCGTACCGTAGCTTTTTCAATAGGAGAGAGAGATAAAATGTCTGCTCCAAGCTGTTGGCACGTGCAAAACTCTGCTGGCACCCAGCCATCCACTGACGCGAAGTGATCGTTCTCGCTCATTTTTCAGAATAAAAGGCTGCAGCTATGTCTAAGACTGTTCATGTGGAAGCCATAGAGAAAGGAATCTGGTTGACACACTTTAGAGGGTTTTCTATCCAAATCCAATTATATGCACATCTTAGCTTCTGGGCCTGGGTAAAAGGCAGTTTACTTTGGGCACGCTTTTCATCCAGACGTGAAAATACTGCCACCTACCCAAGAGAGGTTAACTTGTTATGGCTGCAATCCCCCTATTGGGATAAGTGTCATCAACAACCACTGAATAGCATAGCGCTACATTCAATACATTTTACTACAAATATTTACATTCATGAAATCACAAGTGCAATATAGGAAAACAAAGCTTAGCCTTTTGTTAATCCACCTGTCGTGTCAGATTTAGAAATTATGCTTTAAGGCGAAAGCAATCCAAGCGTTTGTGTAAGTTTATCGATTGCACGACAAAACATTAAGTACACTTAGCATCAGGTAGCTTGGTCACGAAAATCAGAAAAGCAATCAAATTAATAGTTTACTTTTGATGAGCTTCAGATGTTTTCACTCACGAGACTCCCAGTTACACAACAAATGTTCCTTTTGTTCCATAAAGATTATTTTTATATCCAAAATACCTCCGTTTGTTTGTCGCGTTATGTTCAGAAATCCACAGGAAAGAGCAGTCACGACAACGCAGACAAAAATTCCAAATAGTTTCCATAATGTCCACAGAAACATGTCAAACGTTCTTTATAATCAATCCTCAGGTTGTTTTTAAAATATATAATCAATAATATATCAACTGCAAATGTATTTCACAGTAGGAGAGGGAAAAGCAATACCTATGCAAACTCTGTTGCGCGAGCAAAACTCAGGTGACCACTTGACGCGATGTTATCGTTCTGGCTCATTTTTCCAAATAAAAGCCTGAAACTATGTCTGAAGACTGTCGACTCCTTGAGGAAGCGATAGGAAATGGAATCTGGTTCACATCCCTTTAAATCCAGCAGAGCGAGGCGATGGAACATGGAGTTTTCAAAATAGAAGCCACTTCCTGTTTTGATGTTCCTCAGGGTTTTGCCTGCAATATCAGTTCTGTTATACTCACAGACAATATTTTGACAGTTTTGAAAACTTTAGAGTGTTTTCTATCCAATACTAATAATACTATGCATATATTAGCAACTGAGACTGAGGAGCTGGCTGCTTACAATGGGCACCTTTTCACCCAAGCTACTCAATACTGCCACTGTGGGCATAAAAAGTTAAGGAGGGAGGAGAAGGTAGAAAAGAGTTTCCTAGTGTTAGAGGCAGATGCCTGACATTTTGAGTGATAGAAAGCGGCTTTAGTAGTGGATATAGAATTAGACAAGGTAGAGAGGTGAGGTAGAGAGGAGAGATTGGAAGGATGAAGGGTCCTAAGGAAGTATAGTTTCCCCCCCATTTTCGCTCAGCTGTCCGAAGCCCTGTTCTGTAAGCATGCAATGAGTCACTCAGCCACGGAGCAGGAGGGGAAGGCCGAGCTGGGAGGGAGGAAAGGCGATAGTGCAAGTCATAGGATTGTGAAAGGGAGGAGAGTAGGGTTGAAGAGGCAGAGACATGAAGGAGAATAATTTAGCAAAAGGGAGAGATGATAAGGATAGAAGAGAAGTGGGAGAGAGAGAGAGAGAGAGAGAGCTAAGATTGCGACATTGCATGACCATCTGGGTAGGGGCTGAGTGGTTAGGGTTGGAGGAGAGGGAGACAGAAAAGGAAACAAAGTAGTGATCAGAGACCTGGAGGGGGGGTTGCAGTGAGATCAGTTGGCGGACAGCCTCAGTCAAGTGTATTGCATGCCTTGTGAGTGGGAGGGTTCTGGGAAAGGATGAGGTCAAGAGGCAAGGAGGGGAAAGAGAGGGTTGGAAAGAAATTAATCGAAGGCAAACATCGGGAGGTTGACGTCGCCAAGTACGAAGAGTAGTGAGCCATTGTCAGGAAATGAGCTTATCAAGGTGTCAAGCTCATTGAGGAACTTTCTAAGGTCACCTGGTGGGCAATATATGAAAACAATGTTAAGCTTGAGTGGACAAGTGACAGTGACAGTAGAATTCAAATGAAGAGATGGACAGGTGAGAGAGGGAGAAAAGAGAACATCTCTACTGAGGAGAAAGGAGTAGCCCTGTGCCACCACCGTGACGACCAGATACTCTTGGACTATGAGAGAAAACGTAGTTACTGCTACACTGGAGTAGCAGTGTTCTCTGGGGTGATCTATGTCTCAGTCAGGGCCAAAGATGTTAAGGGACAGAAGGGCAGCATAGGCTGAGATGAACTCTGCATTCTTGACCACAGATCGGCAGTTCCAGGAATTCCATATGGATTGTGCGCGCAGGGAACACTAAATTAGAAGGTTTACAGCCAAGTGGTGGGAATCGTCTGTAAAGCCTACAAGGAGAGGAGCGAACTGGGATAGAAACACACATGTAGTTGCCAAAGCTACAAAAGAGCTAAATGAGATCTGAAAATAACTAGGTAGGATACTCAAGTGAGAGAGTGGTGTGGAGCCTTCCTCTCTTTCCTTGAATAACTTGGCAGAACCGTCTTTGTTTCGATGACAGCCTTAGTTTTGCGACAAGACCGCTGCTGATACAACTGGCTTACAGCTGCCACTGAGAAAACAGAGGAGACTGAATTACTAATACTAGTTGCTTTGCAAAGGTGAAGAGCACAGCTCCCGGTACTAATTGCTGATTGCCTAGGAGAGGAGACACCACTCCCCCTCAATACAGACACTGATTACCAAAACAACAACAGTCACAAGTTGACTTGCCCCTTAATCCTGGTTTGTGTGTCAACAATCATCTGCAGGTTAATAGCAGTCAGCAGTTCACACACGTAGGCTACTGGGAAAACAGGCAGCACTGAAAGCAGATGGCCCTAGCTAGCAAAAAGACAACAGATAAAGACAAATATTATACTCATCACTCCTGGAGATATCTAGTGTAGCTATAGAATGAAGCATTTTCATGCATTAGGTGGTATTTGGAGATTTGGGGCAGGAGGAGTAGAAATTGAATTTCATAGATTGTCCTCTTCTCTCTCTAGTGTTGAGCTCTGTGTTACAGGCACTGTTTGATTTTGAAAGGAGAAAAGCACACACTTACACACCAACACACTTACTCAGACGATATTTCATTACACACTTTGCCTAACTTTGGAAAAGATGCTTAAGCCTCTGCTATTTCTGGCTTAAATCTCCCCTTGGAGGATAGCAGAGGATTGTTCTGGAGATTGAGGCCGTCACTTTTAATAATACCCCAGGTCTTATTTGTGGGAACTCATATAGGTCTCTCTCTCTGTCTCTCTCTCTCTCTAATAAGTGTACCCTCAAGACACAATAATGTGTGTGGGTCTGCTTTATTGCTAGCTATGAGGTTCACATTTAGAGAAGAGGCCCCGGCGTACTCTTATTACACCCATGGTGACGAATATGGACAATTCCTTTTTTTTAAATCATTTGCTGTTTGTCTCTCATTTACCTTGGGGAGTTCTATAGAGTGCTGTTGACTGCTTGATGCCTAGTTTGACCAATACAATGAGGCCTGATGATGGTATTAGCCGCTCAGATTCCGGAGTTGAAAGACATTAACCATAAAACAGCCTTTCTTCCCTCAGCCCATGGCCAACAGCCGTGACCCGCAAAACCCATCTTCCCCTGACCCTGGAAAAATGATAGAGCAATATCACAGAGAAACATTCATAAAGTGCTGTGTTTTGTCCTGGAGGGAGAAATGAAAATAAAATGTTGAACAGAGCCTAGAAAACAAGATCATTTAACTGAGACACACACATAAACACACACTCAGTTGAGTACAGAGTCGTGTGTTTGTCTGTGTGTGTTAGACCAGAGGAATCTGGGAGATTGCACAGGTATTTCATGTGGTGCGGGATGAGACAGAACTCCAATTCCTTCTATAGGACAACTGGTATTGAGCAGGACCTGAGCAGGTTTAAGTGTCTGCTATAGCTTAGAGCTGAACACACTGAGTTAACAAGAACCTCTCTAATGGATTTACACACCTCTCTTCACCTCCCCATTCTCTTTCTTTTTCTTCTTTCTTTCTCTTGCCGTCTCTTGAAATCTGAATTGCAGAACAGTGTCAGACAGTAGAACACAGTATCAGACAGTAGAAAACAGTATCAGACAGAACCCCAACAGAAGAACAGTAAAACACAGTATCAGACAGTAGAGCACAGTATCAGAGAGCAGAACACAGTATCAGAGAGCAGAACACAGTATCAGAGAGCAGAACACAGTATCAGAGAGCAGAACACAGTATCAGAGAGCAGAACACAGTATCAGAGAGCAGAACACAGTATCAGAGAGCAGAACACAGTATCAGAGAGCAGAACACAGTGTCAGACAGTAGAGCACAGTATCAGACAGTAGAGCACATTGTCAGACAGTAGAACACAGTATCAGAGAGTAGAACACAGTATCAGAGAGTAGAACACAGTATCAGAGAGTAGAATACAGTATCAGACAGTAGAACAGTGCAGGCCTATTATATACTTCAGCTGATCAATTGTGCAGATAGAATGAGATCAGCCTACTAAACTTAGACTCTGTGTTTGTGTGCGTGCGTACACTGCACTGTACAGTGCTCCAGCAATAGGACACCCAGCAGTGGATCTTGCTCTCTCTCGGAACACCATGGAGGTTCTAGAAGCTATTACATAGAATCATGACAAGAACACAGGAGGACAGTTCTCATGTCCACATGCAGGGCAGAAATTACAAACACAAAATAATGTAGTGTCATGGTAATGGTGGGTTTATAGTAGTAATGATTTGCTGCCTGGCGTTCATTTACTTGTGTTGTGTTTCTCCCTCGCTCTTTTCCCCCTCTCAACATGTTTATCATGTTTATATTAGAATTGCACTTGAAATATTGAAGATGGTGAACAATATGGATATGAAATATACGAAACAAAATATAAACGCATTAATAAAAAAAATGTTACTGAGTTACAGTTCATACATGGAAATCAGTCAATTTAAATAAATAAATTAGGCCCTAATCTATGGATTTTACATGACTGGGAATACAGATATGCATCTGTTTGTCACAGATACCTTAAAAGGTCAGTATCTGGTGTGGCCATCATGTGCCTCATGCAGCACGACACATCTCCTTCGCATAGAGATAATCAGGTTGTTGATTGTGGCCTGTGGAATGTTGTCCCACTCCTCTTTAATGGCTGTGCGAAGTTGCTGGATATTTGCGGGAACTGGAACACGCTGTCATACACAGCAATCCAGAGCATCCCAAACATGCTCAATGGGTGACATGTCTGGTGAGTATGCAGGCCGTGGAAGAACTGGGACATTTTCAGCGTCCAGGAATTGTGTACAGATCCTTGTGACATGGGAATGTGCATGATCATGCTGAAACTTAGGTAATGCAGCGCATGAATGGCGCGACAATGGGCCTCAGGATATCATCACAGTATCTTTGTTAATTAAAATCTCCATTGATAAAATGCAATTGTGTTCATTGTCCGTATCTCATTCCTACCCATACCATAACCCCACCGCCATCATGGGGCACTCTGTTCACAACGTTGACATCAGCAAACCACTCATCCACATGACGCAATACACGCTGTCTGCCATCTGCCCGGTAGAGTTGAAACTGGTATTCATCCGTGAAGAGCATACTTCTCCAGCATGCCGGTGGCCATCGAAGGTGAGCATTTGCCCACTGAAGTTGGTTACAATGTCGAATGGCAGTCAGGTCAAGACCCTGGTGAGGATGATGAGCCCGCAGATGAGCAGATGAGCTTCCCTGAGACATTTCTGACAGTTTGTGCAGAAATTATTCAGTTGCGCAAACCTACAGTTGCATCAGCTGTCCGGGTGGCTCTCATACCATCCCGCAGGTGAAGAAGCTGGATGTGGAGGTCCTGGGTTGGCGTGGTTACATGTGGTCTGAGGTTGTGAGGTCAGTTGGACGTATTGCCAAATTCTCTAAAACGACACCTATGGTAGAGAAATGATCATTCAATTATCTGGCAACAGCTCTGATGGAGATTCCTGCAGTCAGTATACCAGTTGCACGCTCCCTCAAAACTTGATACATCTGTGGCATTGTGTTGTGGTACAAAACTGCATATTTTAGAGTAGCCTTTTATTGTCCCCAGCACAAGGTGCAACTGTGTAATGATCCTGCTGTTTAATCAGCTTCTTGATATGTCACACCGGTCAGGTGGATGGATTATTTTGGCAAAGGAGAAATGTTCACTAACAGGAATGTAAATACATTTGTCTGCAACATTTTGGAGAAATAAGCTTTGTATGAGTATGGACCATTTCTGGGTCTTTTATTTCAGCTCATGAAACGAACACTTCACGTGCTACGATTATATTTTTGTTCAGTATACATTAAGGTTTTTGAACCCCATGATTCATTTAAAAGAAAATATATGAAATGCTTGTGCCATTTGCACAGTAGAGCCTATACTGCTCACATCCATCCATCCATCCATCCATCCATCCATCCATAGAGAATCAGTGTGTTTTCATGTGCATGTGTGTGCAGTCACATGTGTTTTTGTGCGTCCTAGCACGTGCGTGTGTTCGTAACATCAGGTATGAGCAAAGCCATGCATGCGGAGCCTGAATATGAGGAATAAGGTATTCATCTCCATACTCCAATGGCTGGATGTTAGTTACAAAGCCTGTCTAGCTAACTGACGAATGTAGCAGGAGGAATCCACAGGCCCAGTTACTGCACGTGTGTATGGCCTGTGTGAGTGTGCGTGCGTGTGTGTTTGTGTTTGTATGTGTGCTCTAGCACATGTTAGGTGGTCGGCAGCACATGCACATGCTCTGCATGTCTAAGATGTCAGTGTTATTTTGTTGATGCAATACATTATTACAACTACTATTTGTACACGAGACATCATATGGAATGGAAAATGTGCGTTAACTTGAGTACAGGGTTGCTCTCCAGCTCTGTAGATCACTGGTCCTTTGATTTAATAGAGAGATAGTAATTAGTTTGACAGACGGCTTGGATTGCCCCGAGGCCTGCTTTACCTACACTGTTGATAATCTCAAACTCCTCTACCCCCCCTATTCTCTTGCTGTAACCTGTTGCTTCCCTCCTTCCCTTCTCATCTCCTCTCCTCCTTTAATATCTCCCTCATATGTGAAGACTAATTTACAGAGCTGACTTAATCAGATGTGCCCCAACGAGAGCGGTGTGTGAGAGCTGTGTGTGTGTGTGTTTGAGAGACAGAAAGAGAGAACGTGTGTGGCCTGCAGATAGCAGGGCTTAGCAGAAGGGGACTGTACTGTAAGCCCTCAATTATATGCCCGACAGATTGATACTGCATTGAGATACGGATGGATGGATGGATGTTTGTGTGTGTGTGTGTGTGTCAGATAGAGAGAGATGTATAGTGCCTGTGAGACTATACATGTTTTAGTGTTTTTGTCATAGTCCTTTCTGAGAAATGAAAGGACTCTTCTCTCTATAACTGACTATATTGACTTGTCTCTTCCAGCAGAGAGAATAACACAACAAATTCTGTTCTCTCACCCAGTCTCTCTCATTCAGTCTCTCTCACTCAGTCGCTCTCACTGTCTCAATTCCATGGGGCTTCATTGACATGGGGAACATGTTTACATTGCCAAAGCAAGTGAAATTAACAAAAGTGAGAAGACTCAAACCATAATCAAAAAACTATTAGAAATTAACAGTAAATATTGCACTCATAAAGGTGGGGGAAGTGGAAGAAGCTTTTTAAAGCAGTCCCTTGAATGCTGTGGCCACCCTTTCCTGCTGTGCTCTCAGGTCGTTTGTGCCTGTGTGAATTAGGATGTGGCTGGGTGACCCTAGTTGGTCCTCAGACAGCAGATCTAGGGCGCGCTGGGTGTTTGAGGAAATGTAAATGTTCTTGTATGCATTTCCCATTCAAGTCCATAAGGAGTACAATCTGTGGCTTTGACGTGTCCTTAACGGGTGTCGAATGGTTTTCATATGTGTTGCTAGGAGGGGGTGAGGTTTTGCTGGGTTGGTGGTTCTTAATTTATATTTTCTGCTGGGGTGTCGAGACTGCGGTCAGGGTCTTACGTGGCATGTTCTGTTGTGGTGTCGAGGCTGTGGTCAGGGTCTGGGCTGTTCTGCTGGGGTGTCGAGGCTGTGGTCAGGGTCTGGGCTGTTCCGCTGGTGTGTCGAGGCTGTGGTCAGGTTCTGGGCTGTTCCGCTGGTGTGTCGAGTCTGTGATCAGGGTCTGGGCTGTTCCGCTGGGGTGTCGAGGCTGTGGTCAGGGTCTGGGCTGTTCCACTGGGTTGTCGAGGCTGTGGTCAGGGTCTGGGCTGTTCTGCTGGGGTGTCAAGGCTGTGGTCAGGGTCTGGGCTGTTCTGCTGGGGTGTCGAGGTTCTGGTCAGGATCTAGACTGTTCTGCTGGGGTGTCGAGGTTCTGGTCAGGATCTAGACTGTTCTGCTGGGGTGTCGAGGCTGTGGTCAGGATCTGGGGTGGGATGTTCTGCTGGCTTCTCTGGGGGAGTGGCCAGCTCTTTCATGGGTTGTTCTCTGTCACACCTCATCTTTCTCACCTCCTCATTCAGCTTTCTCTCCTCCTCTAGGGTTTTTATCATCTCCTGCCACGGTCTCTTCCTCCTTCCTCTCTTCCTCTTTGTCCTGTTGAAGTTGTCTCACCAAAGTCCACATCTCTCCCCCTCCTGGTCTCTGGGTCTAGTTGAGGGGGTGCAGTTATGCTGGACTGTTGTCTGTGTCTGTGCTGACTGGAGTGTGTGGACTTACTGCAGCTGTCTGAGGCACTGCATCTCTGTGCAAGATGCGTCACTACCGTCCCTGGTTCGAATCCAGGCTGTATCACATCTGGCTGGGATTTGGAGTCGAATAGGGCGGCACACAATTGGCCCAGTGACGTCTGGGTTTGGCCAGGGTAGTCCGTCATTGTAAATAAGAATTTGTTCTTAACTGACCTGCCTAGTTAAATAAAATAAAAATACTGTTTGAGTTCCACCTGCCTTACCTCCAGCTGGGTGAATTCATCCCTCATTTCAATAAGTTAGTAGTGCTCTATGCTGGGGGGGGGGTCCCCTCCTCTTGGGGTTGTTCATCTGTGGGGGTGTGAACCGAGTCACTTGGCGTGGGTGAAGAGCTTCTCCTGCTGTGCGATCTTTTTGATTCTGTAAAAGTATTTTTGGACGTGTTTGAAGTTTCCCTGAACGACCACTGTTCCAACCTTGAACAAATTGAGGCTTCGTGTTCCAGTATTCTGAGTTTCCACCCTGGGCCAATACCCTGTCTCTTGACAGAGGGGTAGTGTGCTCTTATAGCACTGTTCCATCCCAGGGGATTGTGCATGTGGAAAATTAAGTTGCTCATTTTCTCAGTCTTTTAACAGTCTGCAAATAGTGTCTCTGGATTGTCCCTGAAGAGCATCTGTTTGTAGTATTTTCTGTACTATGATAGGCTCTGCACTGGGAGGTAAGGACGCCATAGGGCAGAGGGCCTCTGAGGTTGTGATTCTCTGTTGACATTGTTGGTTCAAGGGCTTTCACACCTCTCACTTCACACTTCAGTGATAATTGAAGATAGTACTAGCAAGCTTGGAAGTATAATATCTAGGTTATTGTAATGGCATTTACTTATTGGCTTTAAACATTGCTTGAGATTGAACATTACTCACCTAGTTCCAGGTTGGATGTCATTTTTATGTTTCTGCTGTGCTTCTTCTGCTGGTTGTTGGTTTGCCAGAACGTTTGTTGGATAGTCATTGGTGGTAAAACACCTTCCAGGTAATTGTGTCCAATATACAGGTTGTATGTTAGGAGTTTTGGTTTAAAATGAAGGTTATGATGTAGAGGGTAGTATCCTTTTATAGGTCCTCATGAAAAAAAGTGGAACAAGTATTTATGTTAATCTAACTCTAAATCCGATATTTTTTTACAGAAATGTTCAGGAGCTCATGACCTCTATCTCAAGAAACAAGGGAAAAAAAACTAAAAAATGAACAGTAAACATTACACTCACAAGGTTTTTAAACGAGCCATTTCAAATGTTAAAATATGGCTATGTACAGTGTTGTAACAATGTTCAAATAGTTTAAGTATGAAAGAGAAAATAAATAAACAGATAAATATAGTTTGGATTTACAATGGTGTTTGTTCTTTAGTGGTTTCCCTTTCTTGTGGCAAAAGGTCACAAATCTTTCTGCTGTGAAGACACACTGGTTGCAACGTTTGTCGTTTGGAATGAGACCAAGATGCAGCGTGGTAGGCATTCATAATTTTTTATAAAACTGAACACCGCAACAAAATAACAAAGTAGAAAAACGCACAGTTCTGTCATGCAACCAAAACAGCTAAACAGAAAATAACTCCCCACAAAACCCAAATGGAAAATCACAATTATTATATGATCCTCAATCAGAGACAACGATAGACAGCTGCCTCAGATTGGGAACCACACTGGGCAAAAATGACAAAGAAATAGAAAACATAGATTCTCCCACCCGAGTCACTCCCTGACCTAACCAAATATAGAGAATAAATAAGGATCTCTAAGGTCAGGGCGTGACACTGGTGGTGTTTCACCTAATAGATATCAGAGTTTATCAAGATTCTATTTGTTTTCAAATTCTTTGTGGGTCTGTGTAATCTTAGGGAAATATGTGTCTCTAATATGGTCATACATTTGGCCAAAGGTTAGGAAGTGCAGCTCGGTTTCCTCCTCATGATGGGGGTAGTGGGCACATAGCCTGTCTATCTCTTGAGAGCCATTCATTTTGGGTCAGTCATATTTGTCAGGTATTCTGCTACTCTCTGTTTAGGGCCAAATAATATTCCACATTTTTTTGTTGATTCTTTCCAATGTGTCAAATAATTATCTTTCTGTTTTCTCATGATTTGGATGGGTCTCATTGTATTGCTGTGCTGGTCCTCCATGAGGTCTGTTTGTGTTTGTGAATAGAGCCCCAGGACCGTCTTGCTTGGGGAACTTTTCTCCAGGTTCGTCTCACTGTAGGTGATGGCTTTGTTATGGAAAGTTTGGGAATCGCTTCCTTTTAGGTGGTTGTAGAATTTAACAGCTCTTTTCTGGATATTGATAATTAGCAGGTATCGGCCTAGTTCTGTTCTGCATGCATTATTTGGTTGTCTTTGGAAGTAGAACAAAGTGCAGCATGGTGAGAGTACATTTCTCCTTTTATTTAAAATGTTGCCAACAAAACAAGAAACACAACCGTGAAGCTCACAGGGCTATAGTGCCACTAACAAAGATAACTACCCACATTGAAGGGGAAAAGGGCTACCTAAATATGATTCCCAATCAGAGACAATGAATGACAGCTGTCCCTGATTGAGAACCATACCCGGCCAAAACAAAGAAATACAAAAACATAGAAAATAAAACATAGAATTCCCACCCAAATCGCACCCTGACCAAACCAAAATAGAGACATAAAAAGCTCTCTAAGGTCAGGGAGTGACATTGGTGTTTTACGTTGTACACAGAGGATAGTTTTGCAGAATTCTGCATGCAGAGTCTCAAATTGGTGTTTGTTCCATTTTGTGAATTCTTGGTTGTTGAGCAGACCCCAGACCTCACAGCCATAAAGGGCAATGGGTTCTATAACTGAATCAAGTATTTTTAGCCAGATCCTAATTAGTATGTCAAATTTTATGTTCCTTTTGATGGCATAGAAGGCCGTTCTTGCCTTGTCTCTCAGATCGTTAACAGCTTTGTGGAAGTTACCTGTGGTGCTCATGTTAAGGCCAAGGTATGTATAGTTTTTTTGTGTGCTCTATGGTTAAAGTGTCCAGATGGAATTTGTATTTGTTGTACTGGCGACTGGACCTTTTTTGGAACACCATTATTTTGGTTTTACTGAGATTTACTGTCAGGGCCCAGGTCTGGAGGAATCTGTACAGAAGATCTAGGTGCAGCTGTATGGCCTCCTTGGTTGGTGACAGAAGCACCAGCTCATCAGCAAACAGTAAACATTTTACTTCAGATTCTAGTAGGGTGAGGTCGGGTGAAGTACCCTCGCCAATTCATTGATATATGTTGCAGAGGGTGGTGCTAAAACTACATCCCTGTCTCACCCCACAGCTCTGTGGGAAGAACATTTTGTATTTTTTGACACTTTTAACAGCAACCTTGTTGTTTGTGTACATAGATTTTATAATGTAGTATGTTTTTCCACCAATACCACTTTCCATCAATTTGTATAGCAGACCCTCATGCCAAATTGAGTCAAAGGCATTTTTGAAATCAACAAAGCATGAGAAGACTGGCTTGTTTGTTTGTCAATTAGGATGTGCAGGGTGAATACATGGTCTGTTGTATGATAATTTGGTAAAAAGCCAATTTGACATTTGCTCAGTACATTGTTTTCATTGAGGAAATGCACGAGTCTGCTGTTAATGATAATGCTGAGGATTTTCCCATGGTTGCTGTTGACGAATATCCCACAGTAGTGGGGTCATTTTGTGGAATGGGGTGATCAGGGCTTGGTTCCAAATATTGGGGAAGATGCAAGAGCTAAGGATGATGTTAATAAAGAGTTTTAGAATAGCCAATTGGAATTTGATGTCTGTATATTTGATCATTTCATTGAGGATACCATCAACACCACAGGCTTTTTTGGGTTGTAGGGTTTTTACTTTGTCCTGCAGTTCATTCAAGGTAATTGGATCATTCACTGTGTCCTGGTAGTCTTTAATAGTTGATTCTAAGATCTGTATTTGATCATGTATATGTTTTTGCTCTTTATTCTTTGTTATAGAGCCAAAAAGATTGGAGAAGTGGTTTACCCATACATCTCCATTTTGGATAGATAATTCTTCGTGTTGTTGTTTGTTTAGTGTTGTCCAGTTTTCCCAGAAGTTGTTAGAGTCTATGGATTCTTCAATTATATGGAGCTGATTGCTGACGTGCTGTTCATTCTTTTTGCATAGTATATTTCTGTATTGTTTTAGTGATTCACCATAGTGAAGGTATAGACTCAGGTTTTCTGGGTATCTATGTTTTTGGTTGGACAAACCATTTGTCATTGTTTTTCGTTTTCCATTTGAGATTTTTTGATTTGATAGGGAAGCTAAGAGGTCAAATATACTGTTAAGATTTTCTACTGCCAAGTTTACACATTCACTATTACATTGGGAAGTTTTGTCCAGGAAGTTGTTTAAAAAAGATTTAATTTGTTGTTGCCTAATTTCCACACTATATTCCTTCCCTCTATAGCATTTCTTAATATTACTAATTTCCTATGGCTTTGATGCCTCATGATTGAGTATTGCCCTGTTCAAGTAGACTGTGGTTTTGCTGTGATCTGACAAGGGTGTCAGTGGGCTGACTGAACGCTCTGAGAGAATCTAGGTTGAGGTCAGTGATAAAATAGTCTACAGTATTACTGCCAAGAGATGAGCTATAGGTGTACCTACCATAGGAGTCCCCTCGAAGCCTACCATTGACTATGTACATACCCAGGGTGCAATAGAGCTGCAGGAGTTGTGACCCGTTTTTGTTTGTTATGTTGTCATAGTTGTGCCTAGGGTGTATATGGGAGGGAATGCTGTCACATCCAGGCAGGTGTTTGTCCCCCTGTGTCACACCCTGACCGTAGAGATGCTTTTATTCTCTATTTTGGTTAGGCCAGGGTGTGACTAGGGTAGGCATTCTATGTTCATTTTCTATGTTTTGTATTTCTTTGTTGTTTGGCGGGTGTGGTTCTCAATCAGAGACAGCTGTCTATCGTTGTCTCTGATTGAGAACCATACTTAGGTAGCTTTTTCCCGCATGGGTTTTGTGGGTAGTTGATTTCTGTTTAGTGTTTGTTCACCTTTCAGGACTGGTTCGTTTAGTCCCTTTGTTATTTAGTGCTCTGTGTCAATAAACAACATGAACATGTACCACGCTGCACCTTGGTCCTCACCTTCTTCCAGCAACAGCCGTTACACCCTGTGTGCTGAGGGTGTCAGGTTCTGGCATTTAGGTCGCCACAGACTAGTACATGTCCCTGGGCCTGGAAATGATTGATAGCTTCTCCATCCTGGAGGGGAAGTCTGGGGGGGGGGGGGGGGGGGGGGGGTGTTGATTGGTTGGGGTGTGGATGTGGCTGGTGGTGTTGTGGTCTGGATGTAGGTCTTCTTGACGTGACTCCTCTATATGTATTGGTCCAGGCTGGGGGGTCCCTCTGGTCTGGGAGAGTGTCTCGCTGGTCTGAGCAGGGTGTATATTGATCTGTTGCTCCTGTGTGAAGTGGTGTGGCTGAGTTTGAGAGCAATATCCTTTAGGGTGCGAGCAAAGATGGGCACTGTTGTATAGGTAGACCTGGTCGTAAAGTCTGTTCAAGTCCAGGGTGGAGTGGTGGAACACATTTGGTTTTGAGTCAAATTCACTCTCTCTGTCTGTCTCCCGCTCTCTCTTTCACTGTCTCTCTCTCTTTCTACTTCTCTCTCTCTGTATTTCTATCTTTGTCTCGGTCTCTCTCTTTTTCTAGTGTAGTACACAGTGCTGAGTCATTGTAGTCCTCATCCACAGCTCGATTAAACTGTACAATGTTCATTTGAAATAGTTGGTTTTATATAGAAACTCTGCCCAGAAATAAACAACGTATATCCTACTGGGCAGCACAGATAGAGGGACCTTGCTGCTGTTGCTTTGTTCAAACAGCAAAGTGTTGCTTTGTTCAAATAACAATCTGCTTGTTGTTGATATTGTGACCTTGAGTACAGAGTTAACTCCGTCACTGCTGATATAGCCCCATAACCTTGCCCAGTTACTTGTGCAGTACACTACTGTTGGCTCATGCTGCTTCCATATTAACCCTTATTATGATATCTATGGGTTCACTATTAACTGCTTCACTGCTCTGGTACTCCCCCATAACCCTCCCATGGACAAAGTTACTACTACACCTCACTATACTGTTGGCTTATAGTGAACCTCCCTATTAACCCTCTATGGGACTTCAGGGGGAACTGACGTATCCCCATAACCCTGCTCAGGCCCTGGAGCTAGACAAAGCAGGCCTTTCACATACACTTCTAGGAAAACTGGCATCAAGGGACCAAGCACTGCCTTTATTAGTCTATGGAAGATCTCATAGGACCCTTGTTTTACAACACACACACACACAGTTATTAGTGGATATTAGTCTACATTAGGAGAAAGGCCCCATAGGCCCCTATCTAACAACAAACAAACAACACCCTGGAAAAGTCTGATAAACACAATGTGTTATGGCTACGGGACCATCTAGCCTGTGAACCAGAATGGAAGTGGTAGCACATTCAGGCTCTTTAGTGTGTATCTATAGAAGGATGACATGGTCAATGTTTCCATCCTTATCCTTAATGGGGATAGACATCTTAGCTTTCTTGTAAAATCTATATGGTTTCATACCTAGAAAACACACCTGCATGTACAGTGCTTTCAGAAACTATTCTCTTCAGAGGAAAGCCATTTTATTTATTTTACATTTTTATTTCACCTTTATTTAACCAGGTTGCCCAGTTGAGAACAAGTTCTCATTTACAACTGAAACCTGGCCAAGATAAAGCAAAGCAGTGTGACACATACAACAACACAGAGTTACACATAAACAAAGGTACAGCCAATAACACAATTGAAAAATCTATGTAAAGCCCAGCCCAGCTGATTTGTACGGGTCCAGGTTTTGCAGCTCTTTCAGAACATCTGCTATCTGGATTTGGGTAAAGGAGAAGCTGGGGAGGCTTGGGCGAGTAGCTGTGGGGGGGGGGGGGGGGGGCTGTTGGCCGAGGTTGGAGTAGCCGGTAGGAAGGCATGGCCAGCCATTGAGAAATGCTTGTTGAAGTTTTCGATTATCGTGGATTTATCGGGGGTGACCGTGATACCTAGCCTCAGTGCAGTGGGCAGCTGGGAGGAGGTGCTCTTGTTCTCCATGGACTTTACAGTGTCCCAGAAAAATTTGGAGTTAGAGCTACAGGATGCAAATTTCTGCTTGAAAAAGCTGGCCTTTGCTTTCCTGACTGACTGCGTGTATTGGTTCCTGACTTCCCTGAGCAGTTGCATATCGCGGGGACTATTCGATGCTATTGCAGTCCGCCACAGGATGTTTTTGTGCTGGTCGAGGGCAGTCAGGTCTGGAGTGAACCAAGGGCTTTATCTGATCTTAGTTCTGCATTTTTTTTAACCGAGCATGCTTATCTAAGATGGTGAGGAAGTGACTTTTAAAGAATGACCAGGCATTCTCAACTGACGGGATGACGTCAGTATCCTTCCAGGATATCCGGGCCAGGTCGATGAGAAAGGCCTGCTCGCAGAAGTGTTTTAGGGAGCGTTTGACAGTGATTAGGGGTGGTCGTTTGACTGCGGACCCGTAGCGGATACAGGCAATGAGGCAGTGATCGCTGAGATCCTGATTGAAGACAGCGGAGGTGTATATGGAGGGCCAGTTGGTCAGGATAACGTTTATGAGGGTGCCCTTGTTTACAGATTTAGGGTTGTACCTGGTGGGTTCCTTGATGATTTGTGTGAGATTGAGGGTATCTAGCTTAGATTGTAGGACTGCCGGGGTGTTAATCATATCCCAGTTTAACAGAACAAACTCTGAAGCTAGATGGGGGGCGATCAATTCACAAATGGTGTCCAGGGCACAGCGAAGGCTGAGGGGGGTCGGTAGCAGTCCGCTACCAGTGAGAGACTTATTTCTGGAGAGATTCATTTTTAAAATTAGAAGTTCGAACTGTTTGGGTATGGACCTGGAAGTATGACATTACTTTGCAGGCCATCTCTGCAGTAGACTGCAACTCCTCCCCCTTTGGCAGTTCTCTCTTGATGGAAAATGTTATAGTTGGGTATGGAAATCTCAGAATTGTTGGTGGCCTTCCTAAGCCAGGATTCAGACACGGCAAGGACATCAGGGTTGGCAGAGTGTGCTAAATCAGTGAGTAAAACAAACTTAGGGAGGAGGCTTCTGATGTTGACATGCATGAGTCCAAGGCTTTTTTGATCCCAGAAGTCAACAAATGAGGGTGCCTGGGGACATGCAGGGCCTGGGTTTACCTACACTTCACCCGCGGAACAGAGGAGGAGTAGGATGAGGGTGCGGCTAAAGGCTATCAAACTGGTCGCCTAGAGCATTGGGGACAAAGAATAAAAGGAGCAGATTTCTGGGCGTGGTAGAGTATATTCAGGGCATAATGCGCAGACAGGGGTATGGTGGGGTGCGGGTACAGCGGAGGTAAGCCCAGGCACAGGGTGATGATAAGAGAGGTTGTATCTCTGGACATGCTGGTTGTAATGGGTGAGGTCACCGCATGTGAGGGAGGTGGGACAAAGGAGGTATCAGAGGTATGAAGAGTGGAACTAGGGGCTCCATTGTAAACTAAAACAATGATAACTAACCTGAACAACAGTATACAAGGAATATTGACATTTGAGAGAGACATACAGCGAGGCATAAAGTAATTGCAGGTGTTGATTGTGAGAGCTAGCTAAAACAACAGGTGAGACAACAACAGCTAATCAGCTAACACAACAACAGCAGGTAAAATGGTGATGACTAGGCAGAGAGGGTCGGATTAACTACACACAGAGCCTGAGTTCGCGGCTGGGGCCGACAGATAAGAAAAAAAAAAAAACAGAATGGAGTACCGTGATTAATGGACAGTCCAGCAGGCATCAGCTATGTAGCCAAGTGATCATAGAGTCCAGGGGGCAGCAGTAGATGGAACAGGGAAGCCGCCACTACGCTAGCGACACAGTGTTTAAAGTTAGTAGCCCGGGGCTAGTAGGAGCGTCTGCTCCGACGGAGGCCGGTTGAAGGCACAGCGGATGGAGTATTCGACGGCAGACCAGTTGTGGTGGTGCGACGGGGCGCCGTGTCGACAGAGAATCCAAGCCAGATGGCAAAAGAGGTATTGTAGAATTTAGTTCGCTAGCCAGGAGATGCGCCTGGCTCACGGCTAACTGGTGCAAGCTTCGTGGCAGTGGCTTTAGCCACTATAGCCAATCCGGTGCCAAGTTCCAGAGTTTACAGCAAGGATCCGGTGGAGTATTGGGCTCTAGCCGTGTATGAGTGGGGCTTGGGTGAACAGCTGAGTAGGCCGGGAGGTGGGCCTCAGGGATAGCTTCGGTACTTGGTGCCACGGTGAGTGCAAGCTGTGGGCTAGCCACCTGCAAGCTGTGAGCTAGCTGTGAATCCGGCAGGAATCCGGCGTTGTTGTGGAGAGACAGTCCGATACTGGTAGACTAGCGAGTATTATCCAGGCTAAAAACAGGGTTGGTATCTGTGCAGAAGGTAAAAGCTGCTAGCAGTGGCTAACAATGACTAAATAGCTTGTAGTTAATTAGCTGCTTAGCTTCTGGAGGTTCTTGAATGTGTTCTAAAATTGAAAATAATAGCGATTCCGTGTCACATTGGGTGAGGCAGGTTACCGGAAGGTATAATCGAATTAAAAATCGAAAAGAGGTACAGGCCAGTAATGTGGAATGCATTGTTGTTGATCCTCTGTATTTCCTTAACTTTGTGGTGGGAGCATCATGTTGTGGGTATGCTTGTCACCGACAGGGGCATAGGAGTTTGTCAGAATCCAAATAAATATGAAAGGAGCAAAGCCCAGGTAAAAAGTTAGAGGAAACCCTGCCTCAGTCTTCTGAATATCTAACCCTCAGATACAGTTTTGCCCCCAGCGAGACAGTTACTTAAATGTTAATGCCAAAGACACAACATAATGGCTTTTCAATAGGTGTTGAGTGTTCCTAAATGTTCCATTCTCAGTCCTGACTTACATATGCTTGAAAATCAGAGAAAAGGTTGACTATTACTGTCCATCAATGATTCCCAACCAAATTTACTGAGCTTGAGCATTTTTGACAAAAATAATAGATGCGTGTTGCCCTAAGAGATGTGCAAAGCTGGTAGAATCTCATTCAAAATTATTCCCAGCTGCATTGGTTGCCAAAGGAACGTCCACCAATTATTAACTAGGGGTGTGAATACATACTCAATGAAGACATCTTTGTTAAAACAAAAAATATATATGTATATATATAAACTCAGCCAAAAAAGAAATGTCCTCTCACTGTCAACTACGTTTATTTTCAGCAAACTTAAACATGTGTAAATATTTGTATGAACATAACAAGATTCAACAACTGAGACATAAACTGAACAAGTTCCACAGACATGTGACTAACATAAATGGAATACTTTTTTAATTTACATTTTTTATTTCACCTTTATTTAACCAGGTAGGCTAGTTGAGAACAAGTTCTCATTTACAGTGCCTTGCGAAAGTATTCGGCCCCCTTGAACGTCAGACTTTTGCCGCATTTCAGGCTTCAAACATAAAGATATAAAACTGTATTTTTTTGTGAAGAATCAACAACAAGTGGGACACAATCATGAAGTGGAACGACATTTATTGGATATTTCAAAATTTTTTAACAAATCAAAAACTGAAAAATTGGGCGTGCAAAATTATTCAGCCCCCTTAAGTTAATACTTTGTAGCGCCACCTTTTGCTGCGATTACAGCTGTAAGTCGCTTGGGGTATGTCTCTATCAGTTTTGCACACCGAGAGACTGATATTTTTTCCAGTGACATTCCAGTCTTGTAGGAAATTATGCACAGAATGAGCAGTATGGCTGGAGGCATTATCATGCTGGAGGGTCATGTCAGGATGAGCCTGCAGGAAGGGTACCACATGAGGGAGGAAGATGTCTTCCCTGTAACGCACAGCGTTGAGATTGCCTGCAATGACAACAAGCTCAGTCCAATGATGCTGTGACACACCGCACCAGACCATGATGGACCCTCCACCTCCAAATTGATCCCGCTCCAGAGTACAGGCCTCGGTGTAACGCTAATTCCTTTGTGCCCATAGCCAACATTGTTGCCGGTGATGTCTGGTGGGGACCTCCCTTTCAACAGGCCTACAAGCCCTCAGTCCAGCCTCTCTCAGTCTATTGTGGACAGTCTGAGCACTGACGGAGGAATTGTGCATTCCGGGTGAAACTCGGGCAGTTGTTGTTGTTTGGGGTTTTAGGCTGGGTTCCTGTACAGCACTTTGAGATATCAGCTGATGTACGAAGGGCTATATAAATAAATTTGATTTGATTTGATTTGATTTGTTGCTATCCTGTACCTGTTCCTCAGGTGTGATATTCGGGTGTACCGATCCTGTGCAGATGTTCAAATCAAATCAAATCAAATTGTATTGGTCACATACACATGGTTAGCAGATGTTAATGCGAGTGTAGCGAAATACTTGTGTTGTTACACGTGGTTTGCCGCTGCGAGGACGATCAGCTGTCCATCCTGTCTCCCTGTAGCTCTGTCTTAGGCGTCTCACAGTACGGACATTGCAATTTATTGCCCTGACCACATCTGCAGTCCACATGCCTCCTTGCAGCATGCCTAAGGCACATTCACGCAGATGAGCAGGGACCCTGGGCATCTTTCTTTTGGTGTTTTTCAGTGTCAGTAGAAAGGCCTCTTTAGTGTCCTAAGTTTTCAAAACTGTGACCATAATTGCCTACTTTCTGTAAGCTGTTAGTGTCTTAATGACCGTTCCACATGTGCATGTTCATTACTTGTTTATGGTTCATTGAACAGTAATGGGGAACAGTGTTTAAAACCTGATAGGGATAGGGCTGATTGCTGCCCCCTTTGGGGTGATTGCGTGCCCATGGTAAACAGAAAAAAAATCTGTCAAAAATTGCTAATATATGCAATTAAAAATTATTATTGAATAGAAAACACTCTAAAATCGTTTAAATTATGTCTGTAAGTAAAGCAGAACTCTCAGGGCACTCATTCTCCCAAACTCTCTCTTGTCATCCAAAAAGTTGGCCCAACTTTGACGTCATCGCCCCCACCCTTCCCAAGCACCTACAGTCCTGGGAACAGTTCCTATGCCTTCAGCGCGGTGTCCGCTTTCAATGGGGCTTCTCATTGTGTGAATCACCGCTCACGAGAGTAATGACGGGCCGAAACCTTTCGGTCGCGCGAGAAAACAGGTTACTCTCATGCGCATTCTGCTCCTGTGGTGTCTTTCTTCCAAGATTGATTAAACGATGCGTGTGTTTCTCTTTGTCCTGAGAATTGCTGTGAAGCTATATAACATGCTAACGCTGTGTTCTGAACCAAGTTTGACAAGTTTAGTCGACATATAATATGTAATTTCGACGTTTTGGTGCGAACTAACTTTACTTTTTGGCTGCATTTCAACCGAAATATGTCGTGTTTGATAACCGAAAGACACAGACTTCAAAACTAAAGCTGTTTTTGGTAAGTATAAACCCTTCCAGGTCTTCTGATGGAAGAACAGCAAAGGTAAGGGAACATTTATGTGTTAAATTTGGGTTTCTGTGGAGGAGCCAAAATGCTAATTCCTGAGCGCTGACTCACATTATAGCCTAGTGAACGAAATCTGTAAAGTTAAAAATAAATGTAACACAGCTATTGCATTTAGAAGAAGTGTATCTTTCTATATATATGTAGAACATGCATATTTAGTCAAAGTTTATGTTGTGTATTCCATGTTAGCTGACGGCATGTGCAGAAGCCATCGTCATTTCTCCGGACATTTGAGTAGCATTTTTTTAACAATGCGTCATTGTAAACAGAGATTTATGGATATTTATGGCATATTATTGAAAAAAACATAAATGTACTGTGTAACATGTTATATTACTGTCATCTGATGAAGATTTCAAAAGGTTAGTGAAATTATTTTCTTTTAATCCTGCGTTTGGTGATTGCATATTTTGTTCAATTTGGCTATGGAAATTAGCTGTGTCTTCGGTGTGTATTCCGTGGTGGTTTGACATAAATATGTGCTATGTTTTCGCCGTAAAACATTTTAGAAATCTGACTTGGTGGCTAGATGAACAAGGTGTTTATCTTTTCATTTGAGCTATTGGACTTGTTAATGTGTGGAGGTTAAATATTTCTAAGAATATTTTTGCGTTCTGTGCGCCATTGTGTCAGTTGAGCAGTGGGGGAGGGTACCCCTAGAGGGACATGTGGGGCCATGTAGGTAATTACAATGATGATTTGTGAAGTTATTTTGATTTTTACAAATTATCTTTGAAAGACAGGGTCCTGAAAAAGGGATGTTTATATACAGTACCAGTCAAATGTTTGGACACCTACTGATTCAAGGGTTTTTCTACAATTTTACTATTTTCTCCATTGTAGACATCAAAACTATGAAACAAAACATATGGTATCATGAAGTAACCAAAAAAGTGTAAAACAAGCTAATGAACTAATCCTCTACAGCAGAGGTAACTCTTGGTCTTCCTTTCCTGTGGCAGTCCTCATGAGAGCCAGTTTCATCATAGTGCTTGATGGTTTTTGCAACTGCACTTGAAGAAACTTTAAAAGTTCTTGAAATGTTCCGTATTGACTGACCTTCATGTCTTTATTGTAATGGAATGTCATTTCTCTTTGATTATTATTATTTTTTCAATGGGTGTGTATACTGTCACGAAGCACTGTAATGTACAAGGCTAGCTACGTCTAACTTCCATCAGCCAAGTGTTGCATCACACCATCTATGGCTTTTCAACCTCTGCCATATTGAGGATTCAGAGCTATCTATCTAACAGAAGTCAGAGTTTATTTTATGGAAGATTCTCTAATGCCAAACATGTAAAGTGTGGTGTACCGCAGGACAGCTCTCTAGGCCCTCTACTCTTTTCTATTTCTACCTTTGACCTGTCACTGGCATTAAACAAAGCATATGTGTCCATGTACGCTGATGATACAACCATATACTTATTAGCAACCACTGCTAATGAAGTCACTGAAAACCTTAAAGAGCTGCAGTCTATGCAATGGGTGGCCAGTAATAAACTGGTCATCAGCATCTCTAAAACTAAGAGCATTGTATGTGGTACAAATCATTCCCTAAATTCTAGACCTCGGCTGAATCTGGTAATGAATGTTGAGGCTGTTGAACAAGTTGATCCCGAGTGGCACAGAGGTCTAAAGCACTGATGGAGGCATCACTACAGACCCTGGTTCAATCCCGGGCTGTGTCACAACCGTCCGTGATTGGGAGTCCCATAGTGCAGTACACAATTGGTCCAGCATTATGCAGGATAGGGTTTGGCCGGGGTAGGCAGTCATTGTAAATATAATTTGTTCTTATCTGACTTGCCTAGTTAAATAAAGGTTAAATACAATTCAAATAAATGAGACTAAATTACTTGTTGTTACCTTAGATTGTAAACTGTCATGGTCAAAACATATAGATTCAATGGTTGTAAAGATGGGGAAAGGTCTGCCTGCAATAAAGTGCTGCAAGGAAAGACCTAGTAAAGCTCCAACTGGCCTAGAACAGAGCGGCATGTCTTGCTCTTCATTGTAATCAGAGGGCTGATATAAATACTATGCATGCCAGTCTCTATTGGCTAAGAGTTGAGGAGAGAGTGACTGTATCACTTATTTTTATAAGAAACAAAGTGTTGAAAATCCCAAATTGTTTGCATAATCAACTTACACACAGCTCTGACACACATACCTACCACACCCGACATGCCACCAGGGGTATTTTCACAGTAACCAAACCCAGAACAAATTCAAGAAAGTGTACAGTATAATATAGAGCCATTATTGCATGGAACTCCGTTCCACCTTGTATTGCACAAATAAACAGCAATCCTGGTTTCTCCCCTATTTGACCTAGATAGTGTAACGTTCGTCATCTTCCACTGATGAGGAGTAAGAGAGGTTGGACCAATTTTCAGCGTGGTAAGTGTCCATTTTACTAAGACAAACTGAACACTACAAAAATACAAAATAACAACGTGAACCAAACGAACCAGTTCCGTGTGGTAACAAACACTAACACGGTAAATAATCACCCACAACCCAAAAGTGAAACCAGGCTACCTAAATATGGTTCTCAATCAGGGACAACGATAAACAGCTGCCTCTGATTGAGAACCATACCAGGCCAAACACAGAAATCCCAAAACATAGAAAAAGGAATATAGACAACCCACCCAACTCACGCCCTGACCATACCAAAACAAATACATAATAAAAGAACTAAGGTCAGAATGTGACAGATAGTTTGTATGTATTCATATGTAGGCCATGTGTGCCTACATATGTAGTTCTGTACTTGAGCTGTTCTTGTCTATTGATGTTCTGTATTATGTCATTCTGTATTGTTTCATGTTTTGTGTGGACCCCAGGAAGGGTAGCTGCTGCTTTTGCAACAGCTAATGGGGATTCTAATAAAATACCATTATGCCATCTCTACTGTGTGTGGTAGTCCTTCTGGGAGTTAGTCACTGAGAGAGAGAAGCAGGATCTGTGCCAGTTGAGTGCTGCTCGTAATTGCAGTAAAGTGATTCAGCGTTATGTGTTTCAAATTCTGTCTGAGTCATCTGTTGTTGTTGTCAGTGTGTGCGTTGGTGGCATATTTTTGTGATGATGCGCTGATATACAGTGGTCTTTTGCAAGAACAAAAACAATGCAAGGGTTTTGCCAACTTTTCGGTGAGCCAGTGAAGTTCAATAGAAGACATCTGTTTGATGCAAAATGTTGCTTCCTCATGATAATTAATTCCTTGAATGCAGATATACCTAGATATTGTCACATTTGGTCGCTTATCTATTGAAAGAGTGTCATCCTACAAATACCTAGGTATTTGGTTGGATGACAAGTTGTCCTTTAAAAAGTTCATCTGGATACTCTTGTGACAAAGCTTAAATTGAAATTGTTTTTTTTTTCTCGTAAAAAGGCTTGCTTCCCGCTCTGTAATTGATTATTATTGGTGTATATGCATGCAGCCTCCTCCAACTTATAGAGACTGGACTCTGTTTATCATGCAGCCTCCTCCATCTTATAGAGACTGGACTCTGTTTATCATGCAGCCTCCTCCATCTTATTGAGGCTGGACTCTGTTTATCATGCAGCCTCCTCCATCTTATAGAGACTGGACTCTGTTTATCATGCAGCCTCCTCCATCTTATAGAGACTGGACTCTTTTTATCATGCAGCCTCCTCCATCTTATAGAGACTGGACTCTGTTTATCATGCAGCCTCCTCCATCTTATAGAGACTGGACTCTGTTTATCATGCAGCCTCCTCCATCTTATAGAGACTAAACTCGTTTTATCATGCAGCCTCCTCCATCTTAGAGAGACTGGACTCTGTTTATCATGCAGCCTCCTCCATCTTATAGAGACCGGACTCTGTTTATCATGCAGCCTCCTCCATCTTATAGAGACTGGACTCTGTTTATCATGCAGCCTCCTCCATCTTATAGAGACTGGACTCGTTTTATCATGCAGCCTCCTCCATCTTAGAGAGACTGGACTCTGTTTATCATGCAGCCTCCTCCGTCTTATAGAGACTGGACTCTGTTTATCATGCAGCCTCCTCCATCTTATAGAGACTGGACTCTTTTTATCATGCAGCCTCCACCATCTTATAGAGACTGGACTCTGTTTATCATGCAGCCTCCCCCATCTTACAGAGACTGGACTCTTTTTATCATGCAGCCTCCTCATCTTATAGAGACTGGAATCTATATCATGCAGCCTCCTCCATCTTATAGAGACTGGAATCTGTATATCATGCAGCCTCCTCCATCTTATAGAGACTGGACTCTGTTTATCATGCAGCCTCCTCCATCTTATAGAGACTGGACTATTTTTATCATGCAGCCTCCTCCATCTTATAGAGACTGGACTCTTTTTATCATGCAGCCTCCTCATCTTATAGAGACTGGAATCTATATCATGCAGCCTCCTCCATCTTATAGAGACTGGAATCTGTATATCATGCAGCCTCCTCCATCTTATAGAGACTGGACTCTGTTTATCATGCAGCCTCCTCCATCTTATAGAGACTGGACTATTTTTATCATGCAGCCTCCTCCATCTTATAGAGACTGGACTCTTTTTATCATGCAGCCTCCTCCATCTTATAGAGACTGGACTCTTTTTATCATGCAGCCTCCTCCATCTTATAGAGACTGGACTCTGTTTATCATGCAGCCTCCTCCATCTTATAGAGACTGGACTCTGTTTATCATGCAGCCTCCTCCATCTTATAGAGACTGGGCTCAGTTTATCATGCAGCCTCCTCCATCTTATAGAGACTGGACTCTGTTTATCATGCATCCTCCTCCATCTTATAGAGACTGGACTCTGTTTATCATGCAGCCTCCTCCATCTTATAGAGACTGGACTCTTTTTATCATGCATCCTTGCACTTTATTACAAATGTCAAGTCACTCACCCACCATTGCACATTGTACCAAATGATAGGTTGGACCTCACTTTATATGCACAGAAAGATACATTTGTATGTGTTCATCTACAAAGCCCTTTTGGGTAAAATCCCTCTTTACCTATTTTTTTAAAAGTCTTTATTTAACTAGGCAAGTCAGTTAATTAAGAACAAATTCTTATTTTCAATGACGGCCAAGGAACAGTGGGATAACTGCCTTGTTCAGGGGCTGAACAACTGATTTTTACCTTGTCAACTCATGGATTCGATTTTGCAACCTTCCAGTTACAAGTCCAAAGCTCTAGCCTCTAGGCTACCTGCTGCCCCAATTGTATTGTTGTTGTATGTTTTAATTATGTAATGTATTAATTGTTGCTGCTGCCTTGGCCAGGTCTCACCTGAAAAAGAGACTGAGTCTCAATGGGCTTTTCCTGGTTAAATAAAGGTAAAATAAAACATATATGTTGTGTTTGTTAACTCCCAATATACAATAGGATGTAGTTGTGTCTGTTTTGAAAACCCCACTACTTTATTTATAGCACAGCTCTCCAACCCTCTTCCTGGAGAGCTACTTTAGGTTTTCACTACAAACCCAGTTGTAACTAACCTGATTCAGCTTTTCAACCAGCTAATTATTATAATCAGATTAGGGCTGGAACGCTAGATTAGGGTTGGAGATTAAACCTACAGGATGGCTCTCTCCAGGAACAGTGTTGGAGTTTAAACCTACCGGACAGTACTGTAGCTTTCCAGGAACAGGGTTGGAGTTTAAACCTACCGGACAGTACTGTAGATCTCTAGGAACAGGGTCGGAGTTTAAACCTACAGAATGGATCTCTCCAGGAACAGGGTTGGAGTTTAAACCTACAGCCCTGATCTACAGTATATGTATTAGCTAGAAGCTCCCCCCCCCTAGTGTGTGTATGAGCTCATATTTCATCACATTTAATCTCCACTGATCAGCAGCAGGAGGAGATGATCATGGGCCATGTGATTGTGTTTGATGGAATATCCCAGAGAGATTTGATATGTACTGTACAGTTCCATAAAGTGTATTGTGTGGAATGTTGCCTCTCCTGTCAGTGCCTGCTAACAGTAGTAGTTCATTTAATGGGATGGTGTGGGGTATAGGAGTGTGATTTAGCATGGGGGCATTTCCACAGTTATACAGTGATGCTGAGACTCAGATTTGTTTTAGTTTGAGTGAACAATGTTTGCAAAGTTAAACAAAGCACACAACTCTATGCACAAGGTCTACTTTTAACATTTTCAACTGAATATTTTACAACACTCAACAAAAAACAATGATTGCAATGTCAATAAAAACATACAAGGACTAACAATTGGAACTGAACGTTTTTACAAAAACACATTTACTTAAAGAACAGTGCAAATGCATAGTTTGGAAAGATAATATTTTTTTTCTTCTGTTTGTGCCATCATTCTGTTTCCATCGTTCTGTTTGCATCGTTCTGTTTCCAGGCTTTGCATCTGCACTTTTCTTTAAGTAAATGTGTTTTTGTAAAAACGTTTAGTTCAGATTGTTCGTCCTTGTATGGTTTGTTTGACTTTGTAATCATTGGTTCTTGTTTGACATACATTTGTAAAGTGACAAATCTGAGTGTTTCTGTGGAATTGCCCAGGGTCTGTTAGTAGCAACTGTCATTCTCCGTCATGAAGAGGAATCCACTACAAGGTCAACACAAATAAATATGCTTACATCATCAATCAGTGCAGAGTTATGACAGTGGCCGAAGCCTGCTTGTAAACTCATCAGAGCTGGACAGATTAATGTCTCTTCTTGTGTTTGATGCGAGGAGTGGGAAATAAGAGAGGATTTTACAGTAATGGTTGCAGTTTTTTGTTTTCTTCTTTGGGGTGAAACTAAAAGTAGAAATTGTTCTTATGGTTTAGCTACTTGTCCTTTCAAGATCCCCTGGGTATGTCAGCCTCCTACTTCTCATGAACTCAATGGTTGCTCTGAAGAATGGTGGTACTGGGGAGTAGTTGCTTGGTATTTCCCTAGGAATGAACCACTAGTTTGGGAATAGCTTTTTCTGACCCAAGGAATCATTCTGAAAATGATTGGGAACTGCTCATAAGTCTCTCTAGTTTCATCAACAGGACTTAAATACTATCACAGGTAGGAATGAAACCAGCACTTCTTAGTTAGGCCTCATTTGTATTCACTCAGTACAGGACCAGCAGAACCCTCAGCAGCTTTTCTCACATTGAACAGCTACTCATCTCATATGGAGCGCAGTAAGGTAGTGGAAACCTTGCTTTCACCAATCAAGCCATGTGAGATGACTGTTCACAATAAAGTAAGGTGGAAAGGTGCATTGTAGACACATCACAGCAAATGATTGATGTTTTCCACCCAGTCTGCCAACTCAAACAGCTCAGAGCCCATACATCACACAGCCCATACATCACACAGCCCATACACACAGCCCATACAGTCAATCAATTAATCACATTTATTTATGAAGCCTTTTTTAAATCAGCAGATGTCATAAAGTGCTTATATAGAAACCCAGCCTAAAACCCCACACCGCCCAGCCATCACACTGCCCATACATCACACTGCCCATCCATCACACAGCCCATCCATCACACAGCCCATACAGCTGGGGTAGACAACTATACTGAACAAAAATATAGATTTTACTTAGTTCATTAGGCCCTAATCTATGAATTTCACATGACTGGGAATACAGATATGCAGCTGTTGATCACAGATACCTTTAAAAAGAAAGTAGGGTCGTGGATCAGAAAACCAGTCAATATTGGGTGTGAGTGTGATCACCATTTGTCTCGTGCAGTGCGACACATCTCCTTCGCAAAGAGATGATCAAGCTGTTGATTGTGGCCTGTGCGACGTTGCTGGCTATTGGAACTGGAACACGCTGCCATACACGTTGATCCAGAGCATCCCAAACATGCTCAATGGGTGACATGTCTCTGGATTATGTAGGCAAAGTAAGAACTAGGACATTTTCAGCTTCCAGGAATTGTGTACAGATCCTTGGGACATGGGGCCATACATTATGCTGAAACATGAGGTGATGGCGGCGGATGAATGGCACAACAATGGGCCTTAGTGTCTCATCCCGGTATCTCTGTGCATAAAAATGTCCATCGATAAAATGCAATTATGTTTGTTGTCTATAGCTTATGCCTGCCCATACCATAACCCCACCACCTCCATAGGGCACTCTGTTGACAATGTTGACATCGGCAAACCACTCACCTACATGACCCTATACATGTGCGGTTGTGGGGCCGGTTGACATATTGCAAAATTCTGTAAAATGACATTGGAGATATCTTATGGTAGAGAAATTAACATGAAATTCTCTGGCAACAGCTCTGGTGGACATTCCTGAAGTCAGCATGCCAATTGCAGCCTCTCCCTTAAAACATTAGACATCTGTGGTATTGTGTTGTGTGACAAAACTGCAAATTTTTTGAGTTGCCCTTTATTGTCCCCAGCACAAGCTGCACCTGTGTAATGCCATGCTATTTAATCAGCTTCTTGATATGCCACACCTGTCAGGTGGATAGATTAGCTTGACAAAGGATAAAATGCTCACTAAAATCAAATGTATTTATATATAGCACTTCGTACATCAGCTGATATCTCAAAGTGCTGTACAGAAACCCAGCCTAAAACCCCAAACAGCAAGCAATGCAGGTTAGAAGCACGAAAAATAGAAAAAAATAATCCTAAAAGCGATGTAAACAAATTTGCACATTCCATTTGATAGAAATAAGCTGTTTGAGAGTATGGAACATTTCTTGAATATATTATTTCAGCTCATGGAACATAGAACCAGCACTTTACATGTTGAGTTAATATTTGTGTTCAGTATAGTTCTATAGCCAAGGGGCCTGTTTATTTTCTTCTGACCAACCAGGTACATTACTTGGATTTCGTTAATTACCCCGGTACAGATGTGCTGGTGATAAAATATTTTAATGAGGTGTAAAATGCTGTGCTACACTGGCATGGTGATGATTAATGTCTCACCAAGAAACTCTGTGGAACGCTGATAGGTTGTTTTCTTGTTATGACGCTCACCAGGAAAACGGTTAAGAAATAAAATAAAAAAACTCACAAAATGTTTGCATGGCTTTGTAATGTTGCCGTCACACTCCATTTGGTCCTCGCTAGCGCCCCAATTGAGTAATGTAGAGGTTAGGAGAGGCTACACCATCAACAGAGCAAGGCAAACCAGCTTGACGCCCGAATCCGGCCTGTTATGTCAATTACACTGATATGTATTTACTGCCTAGACACTGAGTGTACAAACATTAGGAACACTTTTGCCTTCAGAACAGCCTCAACTCATCAAGGCATGGACTCTACAAGGTGTCAGAACAGCCTCAACTCATCAAGGCATGGACTCTACAAGGTGTCGAAAGCTTTCCACAGGGATACTGGCCTATGTTGACTGCAATGCTTCCCACAGTTGTGGCAAGTTGGCTGGATGCCCTTTCGGTGGTTGACCGTTCTTGATAGACACGGGAAACTGTGTGAGAAAACCCAGCAGTGTTGCAGTTCTTGACACAAACCTACTACCGTACCCTGTACAAAGGCACTTAAACATTTTGTCTTTCCCATTCACCCTCTGAATGGCACACATACACAATCCATGTCTCAGTTGTCTCAAGGCTTAAAAATCCTTCTTTAACCTGTCTCTCCCCCTTCATCTACACTGCTTGAAGTTGATCTAATAGGTGACATTAATAACGGATCATAGCTTTCACCTGGATTCACCTGTTAGTCTATGTCATGTAAAGAGCAGGTGTTCATAATGTTTTGTACACTCAGTGTATGTATGTGCATCAGGATGGCCTTGTGCTTAGAAGTCCTAATTACAGTAGGAAGAGTTGTACTTTGTGACACCTAGCTAGCTAGAAACTACATCATCAAAGGGAGACAGGGGCTGTTCACCTAACATGGCTGCCCTGTGCCGTATTATGTCCTCAGACATGAATTAGATTGTGCATCGTGTTTTGAACTTCTCTCCTCCTCATACCAGTATCATTATACCTTATGTCTTTGATTAGGGACCAGAAGTCATTGCCCTCAGTCTACTGTATACAGTACATCGCTGTGATTAGATACAATAGGTCTGAACCCCCCCCCCCCACTCCAAGTTTAGGCAGACAGACCCCATCCCTCCGTCACCTCATCAGGAAGCTGTACACCCTGTTTCAGGTTTACCTGTGTTGTGCTGCGTGTTGGTGCAACATTTTAATAACATCCCCATTCACAGTAAGGCGTGACATCACACAGTAGAGATGGCAGCCACTGCACTGGTGGATTGAACATTTTCAACACTGATGGTGGCCTTATTCTGTAAAAGCTACTTTACTGTGTGTCTTGGAGCTCGTCCAGATACGTGTCTTGTTATAGGAGTTATAGGTCACTGATATAAGTTATAAACCCCTGCCTGAAGGAGTGGGTTTAGCTTTTTATGTTCTGCCATGACAAACGCCTTCAGAAACAGAGATAAAGTGAATGCACCCTCTCCTATTTAATCAGAAGTGATTGTATTTCCCATAAAAAAATGTTATTTTTAAAACAAATTAGAAGGGATACTCGTCTAAAATGCATGCTGGACAGGATTGGAAATGCGCTTGATGCTGGTAAGCATCTCTAGGCTGAATTAATGGCCCCTTAAACCTTCCTGCCATAGGTAGATGAATTACCGTTTAGGCTTTGCTTTGAAATACAGTAAACACGAATACCACCACCTTGAATGTGGACAAAAAAGGGAAAGCCCAAAAACTGAAGTCCCGGTTTAGTAGTTATGGTATATGCTGTGAAGGAAAATGCAAAACTGTGGGGATTACATTTCATATACAGCACTTAGTTTTCATCTGTGTCAGCCAGCCGAAACCACATCAGTTTCTAGAACCTACTGTAGCAGTTTAAAGACAGTATAATAAAAGACTCACAGTATCAATTGGAATTTGAGATGAACGTGTGAAATGTACGCATTAAAATAGTGGCTCTGAAGATGACTTGGCAAAACTTGGTCACATCACTGTGTTGTGTTGCAGGACAATATTGTACGTTTTTAGGAGATGGCTGCTGTTTTACGGGCTCCTAACCAAATGTGCTATTGATTAGGAGCCCGTAAATGATGACAACCTACAGGGAGATGACAGCCTACAGGAAGGAGGTGAGGGCACTCGGGCTGTGGTGTCAGGAAAGCAACCTCTCACTCAATGTCAACAAAACAAGGAGATAACCGGAGACTTCAGGAAACAGCAGAGGGAGAACCTCCCCTATCCACTTCGATGGGACAGTAGTGGAGAAGGCGGAAAGTTAAGCTCCTCGGGCATACACATCACAGACAAACTGAAATGGTTCACCCACACAGAATATATGGTGAAGAAGGAGAATATGGTGCCTTCAAATGTGGCTTGTCACCTAAAACACTGACAAAGTTTTACAGATGCACAATTGAGAGCATCCTGTCGGGCTGTATCCCTGCCTGGTACGGCAAATGCACAACACTCAAACGCAAGGCTCTCCAGAGAGTAGTGCGGTCTGCACAACGCATCACTGGGGGCAAACTACCTGCCCTCCAGGACCTACACCTACAGCACCCGATGTCACAGGAAGGCAAAAAAGATCATCAATGACAACAACCACCCGAGCCACTGCCTGTTCATCCAGCTACCATCCAGAATACAAGGTCAATACAGGTGCATCAAAGCTGGGACCGAGAGACTGAAAAACAGCTTCTATCTCAAAGCGATCAGACTGTTAAACATCAATCACTAACTCAGAGGCTGCTGCCTACATACAGACTCAAATCATCGGCCACTTTAATCACAAGTCACTTTAAATAATGCCACTTTAATAATGTTTATATATCTTACAATACTCATCTCATATGTATATACTGTATTTTATACAATATATTGCATCTTGCCTATGCCGCTTGGCCATATCTCATCCATATATTTATATATACATATTATTCCATCCCTTTAGATTTGTGTGAAAGAGAGAATAAAGTAGACGGCACGGGTCAAAGTAATTGATTTATGACCCTGTGTCCATGATGACGTGTACATGTCCAAATATGGGCCTCCGGCCAGGCCATCCTGTTCCTGTGGTCACGTGTTAGAGGGTGTGTGTTGTTTTATATCTATATTGCATCCTTTGAAGTAGTCATGGTGATTGATGTCTAGGGGCCTGGTTGAACTGGGGGGGTTGAGTGTTTGGAACGTGTATGTCTCCCACGGCCAGTTTTATTGCCCTTATGGTTGTTATCTGATGAAGCAGGAATGTCCTGGGGTATTGGCTGTGGCATACGCATTATAAATGTCCAGAACAAGGCCTGCGATTTTTAAAATAAAGGACCGAATATTAAACATAAAAAATATGTCTCCTAGGCCAATTCTCAGGGTGCTCTGCAGCTCATGTCATGAACCCAATGACAAAAGCCTGGAGGCTGTTTTGCGTGAGGCTCCAGAATGTTTTAAAGGATTTTTGGGTACGAGTGAGGGACATATGTCTTACATATTCCAACCTGAGGAATCTACGGTTAAGATATTCACAGACGGGGTGGAAAACCCATGATGGGTTTGATGGGGTGGTCAATAATATTTTTGTGGACACCATCAAGGCCTCTGTAGCCACGCTTTTAGACGTGGTTATTGGAGAATATATACGAGAAAAATGCATCGGTTGTGAGATTAATCACCCCAGCCAGCGCAGGCATCCATGCCTATACGACCCCCCAAGATACTACTTCTTCAACCATTTTGAGGTGCTGGTGAAAAGACTTTGGTCCTGCAGGTTTATACCATCGCTGGTCAGAGCCCTGGAGTCTATGGGCCTTGTGCCGTCCTTCCCCAGAGTTTAAGGGGTAACCGAGGCATTCCTACATGAACTGAAGGAGGCGATCTACATCCACGAGAAACTCAAAGAAATCCGACACACCCTGGTGGACGATAACAAATACAGGGAGGCTGTGGTGGCTGATGTGATGACTTTCTGGCTCAATAAACCCCAAGAGGCCGAGTGACATTTTTTGTTATTTAGATGTAAAGCAATGGGTAACTATGTGTATACGATGTTAGAGAGAATAAATACATTTTTCTTTTGAGAGAACTTACAAATGTTATGCATCAAATTATTGAAAATAAAGTGAACAATGTATCGTTCTACACAACCCACAATTCCGGGACTAATGTAGAAAATGGAACAAATCAATGATCATGTACGACATGCGGGCAAGTGTCTACAATGGACACAAATGGTAACCCGGCTTGGTGGTGATTCTGAAGAACTAGAAACAACCTTGTCTAAGATTTTACTTTATTTGTTTGAAATACCATTTAATTGTAACATGTATCATATTTGATGTTTATATACTTTTATAGCGGATATGTGTGTTGTAAAAATTCAGCGAAACAAACCTGTTAATCTAAACCAAATATACAGGGTTTTGCATGATGCGATCATTGAGAAAACGGGGACATGTATCCTGCAACGGATTCTGAATTGTCTGTATACGTAATACATAAAGTTTTCTTGAAAATAAAAATCCCAAAAATGAAAATGAAATGTTGTTGTTATTTGAAAGTGGCTCATTAACGTTATTGTACCTCAGAGAGGCAAGAAGGATGGCAGAGCAGATGTTGAAAAACATTTATTATAATCCCTCTAATCCTGGGTCTTATGGGGGGGCAAGGAACGTTTACAGAGAGCTTTAGCCAAAGAAACAGGTAGCCGGTTAAGCGATGCTAAAGTGAATGAGTGGCTATCAGAGCAGGATGCGCACACTCTACATAAACCTGTAAGAAAACAATTTCCAAGAAAGGTTTTGACCCCCGGTTGCAACTACCATTTTCGGCCTTAATCGCAGGGCCCTCTAATAGTGGTAAAACTTGTTTTGTAAAAAGTATTTTAGAGATTTCTGAACATGTGTTATCTCAAAAGTTGCGTGGTGTTATTCTTGTTATCAACCTCTGTATGATGAATTGTTGAAAACAATAAAAATCAAGTTTGTTGAAGGAATACCTGAATCCCTGTTTGATGATGAACTTTTACCTCATAAAAACAATCTGCTGGTTTTGGACGATATGCTATTTGCAGGTAGCGAACATCCCGAAATTGCCCGAGCGTTTACCCAATATACTCATCATAGAAACCTGTCCGTGCTTTACTTGGTGCAGAATGTGTTTCACCAAGGTAAAAATAGACGCACCATCAGTTACATGGTTTTGTTCAAAAATCCTAGAGACAAACTACAAATTAACACTCTATCTCAGCAGATGTACCCGGGAAGGAAATCCTACTTCATGGAGAGCTATGAGGACGCGACCAAAGCGCCATCTTCTTATTTAATTGTGGATTTAAAAGCAAATACTCCAGAACACCTGAGGCTACGAACAGGTCTGTTCCCATGGGAGTGGCCGGCTGCGTACATTCCTAAAAAGTAACCGCTATGTCTCTGCGTTTAAAAATAAACCTGCCCCTCTTGAGAAGTCTAGTTGGGGCTACATCTAATGAACGGAAGGCCATCTTGGGTCGCTGTTCTTCAGATCTCATATTATCCCTATGTGAGATTGCTTTGAATCTTCTCAAAGGACGCATTCCACTCACCCTGACACAATTGAAAAAATTAAAGAGACAAAAGACAGCGATCAAACTCTTTGCCAATAAAAGGGTCAGTCTTCAAAAGAAACGACATAGGATACAACAGTCTGGCGGTTTTATTCTACCTTTAATAAGTATAGCCGTGCCCTTCATCACCAGCCTTATTGCTGCCAGACATGGGGGTTGAACACATAGGGTGATGGCCAATAAAATGTATCTGGTGTCACAACAAGAGTTGGATAGACTTAAAAAAACAAGTGCAGGGTCCTGAAAATATCAGACAAACAGCGGAAAATGATTTGGATACGGCCATGAAGGATATTTTGAATCAATTTCCTGAGGTGTCATCATCAGGTGATAAATTGAAAGCATACATTTTGTAACCCTCTGCAAAATCATTTCTGTCAATAGGTAAAGAGAGATCTTTTAGATGCCTCCCGGTAGCCAGGAATAGATTGTAAAATTCTCGCACAGATATGTTGTTATTAAATTGCGGTTGGAAAGCCTTAGCAGGGACCTGACGTCCGTCCTGACACAGAGCTACATACTCTGCATTGAAGTGTTGAAAATTAAATGGGTTTTTATTAAGCTGCCCGTATTGGAGGCGTGATCAACCAAACCTATAACCACGTATCGCGGTAAAGGGCCTAGAAATAGGTTTTCTTGACTGCAGATTCTGCTGCCCACAGGTATGCTAAAGGTTTTCATGGTAATTCTTTGGAGAGGGTAAAGGGTATTTCCTTTCATCAAAGCCTGTGAGTGACCCAGACGAACTGCCGGAGATACAGACACTTTTTAAATATAAAGCCCCCAACACTATTAAACTAAAATCCCCGTCCTGTGCAGACATTAGGCAAAACTCATCCTTGGCCCTGGTTAATTTTAGTCTTAAATCAACTGCATTTAAGAGTAAACGTTCTTGAAAGAAAATGTCAGAGTGTATAGGGCCTAGCAGATGAAACTCTCGAGATTCTGCACAGTATCAAATCAAATCAAATTTAATTTGTCACATACACATGATTAGCAGATGTTAATGCGAGTGTAGCGAAATGCTTGTGCTTCTAGTTCCGACAATGCAGTAATAACCAACAAGTAATCTAGCTAACAATTCCAAAACTACTACCTTATAGACACAAGTGTAAAGGGATAAGAATATGTACATAAAGATATATGAGTGAGTGATGGTACAGAGTTGGCAGCAGCCACTCAATGTTAGTGGTGGCTGTTTAACAGTCTGATGGCCTTGAGATAGAAGTTGTTTTTCAGTCTCTCGGTCCCAGCTTTGATGCACCTGTACTGACCTCGCCTTCTGGATGATAGCGGGGTGAAAGAGGGAAACGAGGCGGTCTTCTGGTCAGACTCCGGAGACGGGCACACCGTGCACCACTCCCTAGCATTCTTCTTGCCAATGTCCAGTCTCTCGACAACAAGGTTGATGAAATCCGAGCAAGGGTAGCATTCCAGAGGGACATCAGAGACTGTAACGTTCTTTGTTTCACGGAAACATGGCTCACTTGAACGACGCTATCCGAAGCGGTGCAGCCAGCGGGTTTCTCCACGCATCGCGCCGACAGAAACAAACATCTTTCTGGTAAGAAGAGGGGCGGGGGCGTATGCCTTATGGCCAACGTGACATGGTGTGATGAAAGAAACATACAGGAACTCAAAGCCTTCTGTTCACCTGATTTAGAATTCCTCACAATCAAATGTAGACCGCATTATCTACCAAGAGAATTCTCTTCGATTATAATCACAGCCGTATATATCCCCCCCCAAGCAGACACATCGATGGCTCTGAACGAACTTTATTTAACTCTCTGCAAACTGGAAACGATTTATCCGGAGGCTGCATTCATTGTAGCTGGGGATTTTAACAAGGCTAATCTGAAAACAAGACTCCCTAAATTTTATCAGCATATCGATTGCGCAACCAGGGGTGGAAAGACCTTGGATCATTGTTACTCTAACTTCCGCGACGCATATAAGGCCCTGCCCCGCCCCCCTTTCGGAAAAGCTGACCACGACTCCATTTTGTTGATCCCTGCCTACAGACAGAAACTAAAACAAGAAGCTCCCACGCTGAGGTCTGTCCAACGCTGGTCCGACCAAGCTGACTCCACACTCCAAGACTGCTTCCATCACGTGGACTGGGAGATGTTTCGTATTGCGTCAGACAACAACATTGACGAATACGCTGATTCGGTGTGCGAGTTCATTAGAACGTGCGTTGAAGATGTCGTTCCCATAGCAACAATTAAAACATTCCATAACCAGAAACCGTGGATTGATGGCAGCATTCGTATGAAACTGAAAGCGCGAACCACTGCAAGGTGTCTGGTGACATGACTGAATACAAACAGTGCAGCTATTCCCTCCGCAAGGCTATTAAACAAGCTAAGCGTCAGTACAGAGACAAAGTAGAATCTCAATTCAACGGCTCAGACACAAGAGGTATGTGGCAGGGTCTACAGTCAATCACGGACTACAAGAAGAAATCCAGCCCAGTCACGGACCAGGATGTCTTGCTCCCAGGCCGACTAAATAACTTTTTTGCCCGCATTGAGGACAATACAGTGCCAGTGACACGGCCTGCAATGAAAACATGCGGTCTCTCCTTCACTGCAGCCGAGGTGAGTAAGACATTTACACGTGTTAACCCTCGCAAGGCTGCAGGCCCAGACGGCATCCCCAGCCGCGCCCTCAGAGCATGCGCAGACCAGCTGGCAGGTGTGTTTACGGACATATTCAATCAATCCCTATACCAGTCTGCTGTTCACACATGCTTCAAGAGGGCCACCATTGTTCCTGTTCCCAAGAAAGCTAAGGTAACTGAGCTAAACGACTACTGCCCCGTAGCACTCACATCCGTCATCATGAAGTGCTTTGAGAGACTAGTCAAGGACCATATCACCTCCACCCTACCTGACACCCTAGATCCACTCCAATTTGCCCCAGGACACCTACACCACCCGATGTTACAGGAAGGCCATAAAGATCATCAAGGACAACAACCACCCGAGCCACTGCCTGTTCAAAATCAAATCAAATCAAATTTTATTTGTCACATACACATGGTTAGCAGATGTTAATCAGATTGGTCGGACCAGCGTTGAACAGACCTCAGCGCGGGAGCTTCTTGTTTTAGTTTCTGTCTGTAGGCAGGGATCAACAAAATGGAGTTGTGGTCAGCTTTTCCGAAAGGAGGGCGGGGCAGGGCCTTATATGCGTCGCGGAAGTTAGAATAGCGGTGATCCAAGGTTTTTCCAGCCCTGTTTGCGCAATCGATATGCTGATAAAATTTAGGGAGTCTTGTTTTCAGATTAGCCTTGTTAAAATCCCCAGCTATAATGAATGCAGCCTCCTAATAAATGGATTCCAGTTTGCAAAGAGTCAAATAATGTTCGTTCAGAGCCATCGATGTGTCTGCTGGGGGGGAATATATACGGCTGTGATTATAATCGAAGAGAATTCCCTTGGAAGATAATGCGGTCGACATTTGATTGTGAGGAATTCTAAATCAGGTGAACAGAAGGACTTGAGTACCTGTATGTTGCTATGATCACACCACGTCACGTTAACTATGAAGCATACGCCCCAGCCCCTCTTCTTACCAGAAAGATGTTTGTTTCTGTCGGCGCGATGCGTGGAGAAACCAGCTGGCTGCACCGATTCCGATAGCGTTTCTCCAGTGAGCCATGTTTCCGTGAAGCAAAGAACGTTACAGTCTCTGATGTCCCTCTGGAATGCTACCCTTGCTCGGATTTCATCAACCTTGTTGTCAATAGACTGGACATTGGCGAGAAGAATGCTAGGGGGTGGTGCACGATGTGCCCGTCTCCGGAGTCTGACCAGAAGACCGCTCCGTTTCCCCCTTATACGAAGTCGTTTTTTTGGGTCGCCGGCTGGGATCCATTCCGTTGTCCTGGTTGAAAGGCAGAACACAGGATCCGCTTCGCGAAAGTCATATTCTTGGTCGTACTGATGGTGAGTTGACGCTGCTCTTATGTTCAGTAGTTCTTCTCGACTGTATGTAATGAAACCTAAGATGACCTGGGGTACTAATGTAAGAAATAACACGTCAAAAAACTAAAAACTGCATAGTTTCCTAGGAACGCGAAGCGAGGGGGCCACCTCTGTCGGCGCCGGAAGTACTCTGCGAGCGCGTGCCTCCAGTCCTTTGTTTGCACCGGTGGATGGGTCTGTCGATTCCATAGAGCGTCCTGCAGTATCCTTGCTAAACAGCCCGGCGCTGAATTGGGTCTTGAGAGTGTCTTCAGAGTAGTTGAGTAAACACTCCATGATGGCCCTGTATGGGTATGTGGCACTGTTTTGACTGTTTTGACTGATTAGACGTTCCCCCAAAGTCACATCCACTTGGGAGAAGATGGTGGCCACTGGGTAATTAATGAGACTCACTTTGGCATCGTTTGCAATATTAGTACCATCTCTTTTGGTTACTTTTAGACGCAAATGCACCAAGGTGTTGTTGACGTCCAGATAGTTGTCACCGTGGCATGGTATGAAAAACTCTATGGGACCGTTGTCTGTAATGGCAGAGAGTGGGGCTATCTCGACATAACTGGACCTCTCTACTGAATGTTGGGTTAAGGGGGCCGTGAAAAGATCGAGCTCTGTCTTTATAGCTTCAGAGGACATGCGGTGTAAAAGAGCCATGGTGCTTGTTCTTTTAGAAAATACTTCAGAGTATTCTTTTTACCATTTTGTGTCCAGACCTCCTCACTTTACCCCGTCTTTGACTAACTGAGTTTATTTTAACCGTTAACCTGTGTTTTTTAGGCGCAAGCCTGCGCCTTATACCCGGAGGTCTCTTTTTTGGTCTTCGAGACAACATCATCAACCCCGAGCCTTCTTGACGCTTGACATCTGGTGACGCCCTTCTGGTCATAGCATTGGCTACAACCTCACTTACTATATTTTTTGCTGCTGATTTTAAATGCGGTTTGGCTATGCTGAGGCCTCTCTTCATAAACGGTAAAACCATCCTAAAGAGGTTACGAAATATACCTCCTATCCCCGAACCGTACATGGTTGGGGATCCATAATAGCCGGGTAACCCATTACCCACTTGATCAACATAGTATGAGACATAACGGTTAGGGTCGAGATGTCGGTGTTCCATAACCCTTTTTAATTTAGATGTATTATGTATATAAAATATATAATACTAATATTATATATGTAGAGAGGTTTTGGTGGGTCTAAAGTGGATTTTTACAATTGTTTTACCATAAGTAAATTCAATGTTTTCGTTCTGATCCGTTTTAAACTCAACAAGAATGATTTCAATATATTTCTTGCTTACAGGTACGTAGTGTGGCTTGTCGTAGGTGACAGTGACTATGTCCCCATCCTTTCCATCTATATGTACCGTTCTCAGGAGTGGCACACAGCTGTCTCCGACCCTTTGATAGGATATGATGTCGGTATACACAAATATGTTGTAAAATCCTGCATGTATATCCGCGGGGAATGGGAATAATTTATCTTTCACATACGTCCATTTATTGGGACCCATCCCCAACATGTAGGCTAAATTACCGCCGGTCTTCATCCCCCAGGCAGCATCTCCTGAGATTTGTACATGTTTATGTATAGGGTTGTACATCAGGAATATGTCCATATTGTTCAGTGATAGGCGTTCATTCAACTCGGAGACGATCCTGTCAACGGTTCTATAGAACCCTTTTTTAACCTTAATAAGTTTCGCAGGTTCCGATAACTTTTTGCAATAAAAATCACGGTCCTTATCTTTGATATTATACCAGCTATGGGGGTGTGTAATCTCGCTGAGACCTACTTCCCAGGCCTCTGATAACTCTATAGGCTTTGGAAAATTGGTTGTATAATTCGAACTCTGATTTTTACGATATATATGTGCGGACGCATTACTGGGGAGAGTCAGGTAGAAGCTGCTGTGTTCCATTATGCACTCCGGTGTACACACGAATGATGATGTATTTTATCATGCATGTGGGTTTAAATTAACCCCCGATGCCTCCACCACATCCTGCTCTAATACCCAACTGTTGAACTTTTGGGGCCAGTTTTTCCAGCGGACCAGCACCCATTTTTGACCCTTTTCTCTCTTTTGATCTAGAATCTCCTCCACGTGAAACACTTTGTCTTTACCCAACTGTACCTTCTGTAATTCCTTCTCATAAAAAGATCCCTCTATAAGTTCCCCGTCATAATCTTTTAATGTGTAGACCGGGGGTATGCGTGGCAGACATTCTGTAACCGTGAATAGCTCATCACTGAATCCCTGCACATATTTTTTGTCGAAAACACCCCTCAACTTGGATATACGAACCAAGTCCCCCACAATGAATTTAAAAATTAGTTTTTTCTTACGGCGAAGGGGGAACAAACCATACAGATTTTTAAAGACTTGAAAAGAGTTTTCAGAAGAGAGCTCGGAGGGTTTCATCCGTATACTCTTATGATAACTATTGTTATACCCAATTACTAAATCTTGAACTATATCGATATATCTATGCGTGGTGTGAGCTGTAAAATTGCGCCACATCCGCTCCTTCAGAGTTCTTTTTTTTCAACATTTTGTTCAAAATCGCGCAAATTTTCAACATCCTGCTACTCATGCCAGGAATATAGCACATGCATATGATTAGTATTGTTGGATAGAAAACACTCAGAAGTTTATAGAAACATGGATTGGCTATAACTGTGGCTATAACAGAGCGTGAGGGGCAAGCGAAAGCCCAAGGAAAACTGTTCACAAAAAAAAATATTATATCCTTCCGCCAGTTGCCTGTATTGTCAATGGGAAGGGAAAATAGGTAGCGATGAGGTTGCAATGCCTACAGCTTCCACACGATGTCGCCAGTACTGTCATTTGCATTGATTTTAATCCTTGGTCAGATGAGAAATAGACCCTGCCTGTCATCAAGTACACATCTTGAACTTTTGAGAGAGAGAAAACGGAGCTTCATTTCAAGAACTGCTGCTATTGAATACAGATCGCCCCGTGATCAATTTGATCGATTATTAACGTGTACTAATACCTAAAGTAGGCTTATAAAAGTAGTTTGAAGTGTTTTGTCGAAGTTTATCGGCAACTTTTTTAATTTAAAAAAATGACGTAGCGTTTTGTAAAGCTGCTTTTTCCCGGATCTGACTCGCTTCATAAATGGACATTTTGGGCATACATGGACGGATTTAATCGAAAAAAGACCCAATTGTGATGTTTATGGGACATATAGGAGTGCCAACAAAGAATCTCGTCAAAGGTAATGAATTTTTTATATTTTATTCCTGCGTTTTGTGTAGCGCCGGCTACGCTAATTGTTTACGTCTTTTTCCGGTATTGCGGGGGGGGTGCATGCTATCAGATAATAGCTTCTCATGCTTTCGCCGAAAAGCATTTTAAAAATCTGACATGTTGGCTCGATTCACAACGAGTGTAGCTTTAATTGAGTACCCTGCATGTGTGTTTTAATGAAAGTTTGAGTTTTAGCGAGTACTATTAGCATTTGGCGTTGCGCATTTCCATTTCCTGTAGGCTATGTGAGACGCAGACGTCTCACCTTGCCCTAACAGGTTTAAAGCATTCAACAACTGAAGCTTTCAAATCCGAGCCTGTAGCAAAATGTACTATATTGTGCTTCATGAGTTTCTGAAAAGTATTATAAAAAAATTATTTTCCGCCATCAGTCTGCACTTTCTTGGGGGCTCCTCCTTCCTTCAAGATAGAGTCAAAGGCCAGGGTCACCTCTGCCCCACTCTTATTTTTTAAGACCCTGACAAAAGCTATTTTAGAGAAAATATCTGTAACCGTTAGCATGTAGCGATTTCCATTTTTATCTGCAAGGGCCTGCATGTCACATAGATCTGCCTGAAATTGGGACAATGGTTGGGTAGAAAAAACTATATTTCTTGGAAATTATTTTCTTACAGGTTTATGTAGTGTGCACTTCCTGCTCTGATAGCCACTCATTCACTTTTCATCGCTTAACCGGCTACCTGATTCTTCGGCTAAAGCTCTCTGTAAATGTTCCTTGCCCCCCCATAAGACCCAGGATTAGAGGGATTATAATAAATGTTTTTCAACATCTGCTCTGCCATCCTTCTTGCCTCTCTGAGGTACAATAACATTAATGAGCCACTTTCAAATAACGACAACATTTCATTTTTATTTTCAAGAAAACGTTATGTATTACGTATACAGACAATTCAGAATTCGTTGCAGGATACATGTCCCCGTTTTCTCAATGATCGCTTCATGCAAAACCCTGTATATTTGGTTTAGATTAACAGGTTTGTTTCGCTGAATTCTTACAACACACACATCCGCTATAAAAGTATATAAACATCAAATATGATACATGTTACAATTAAATGGTATTTCAAACAAATAAAGTAAAATCTTAGACAAGGTTGTTTCTAGTTCTTCAGAATCACCACCAAGCCGGGTTACCATTTGTGTCCATTGTAGACACTTGCCCACATGTCGTACATGATCATTGATTTGTTCCATTTTCTACATTAGTCCCGGAATTGTGGGTTGTGTAGAACGATACATTGTTCACTTTATTTTCAATAATTTGATGCATAACATTTGTAAGTTCTCTCAAAAGAAAAAATGTATTTATTCTCTCTAACATCGTATACACATAGTTACCCATTGCTTTACATCTAAATAACAAAAATGTCACTCGGCCTCTTGGGGTTTATTGAGCCAGAAAGTCATCACATCAGCCACCACAGCCTCCCTGTATTTGTTATCGTCCACCAGGGTGTGTCGGATTTCTTTGAGTTTCTCGTGGATGTAGATCGCCTCCTTCAGTTCATGTAGGAATGCCTCGGTTACCCCGTAAACTCTGGGGATAGACGGCACAAGGCCCATAGACTCCAGGGCTCTGACCAGCGATGGTATAAACCTGCAGGACCAAAGTCTTTTCACCAGCACCTCAAAATGGTTGAAGAAGTAGTATCTTGGGGGGTCGTATAGGCATGCATGCCTGCGCTGGCTGGGGCGATTAATCTCACAACCGATGCATTTTTCTCGTATATATTCTCCAATAACCACGTCTAAAAGCGTGGCTACAGAGGCCTTGATGGTGTCCACAAAAATATTATTGACCACCCCATCAAACACGTCCTCAGGCTGTGTACATGTAAGGGGTGTCGCAGGTCTTGCCAGGGGGGAGTAGAATGTTGGGCTGTGCGGCATACAATCCTTAGGGTCGGGCCTGCATGACGTTTCGGAGTTCTGGTATGCGGTAGGAATATCCATGGTTAATGCGTAAGTGAAGAACTGTAGGTTTTAAGGACCCTCCTTTTGTTGTTGAACCAGCCCTCGGGGTATCTGGGCGTGGTTAATGCAGCCGCGTACTTAGTTTTCTTCGTGGGGTGACCCTTCTGACGATGTACCTTCTTGGGGCTCCTTTGAATCATAATCCTCAGGATTCGAATATATTATGCACTTCTTTAGCCGAACAATGTTCTGGCGCTGTTGGCTCTGTACAAACAGAGCGTCCAACAACTCCAACATTTTCAATTCCATTAAATGCCAAGTTTTAAAAGGAATAAGCATGCGCAACCTAAAATCCCAACCAAACCGCCATCCCAGATGTTTTGGTTGCGGATTTCCTCGGTGCTGATATAGAACTCCAGGCAGCCACAGGGAAGTCCATTCTTTCTCTGTATTTTCACCCTGTGAAATACTCTTCCTGAGGAGTCAGGGGTATCTTCCCAACGGGTCTCGTAGCCTGTGAACAAGCTGTATCCCTTGGTGATACGTCTCAGTTCGGGACACAAAACCTGGCGAAAAACCGTCCAGTCTTCAACCCCATAGTCCACTCCTAATGTCTGGTCGGTATATTCTTCTCCTTCGGCTACCGTATAGAGTTTCACTCTACAGGCCAAGTAATCAAACAGATACCCACATTGCTGTCCATTAGACATCAGCACTTCATCTTTCAGTGCAGATGCGGGCGGTATCTGGGTTCTATACACACTTAGAAACCGCTTTTTTGGAGCATCGTATATTGCGGCAGTATACTTTGCCCTTTCTCTATGTTTCAGCCGCGGTCCTGCTTCCGTTGTTACAGTCATCACAGCTTTGCCACTGATCGCAAAATCCATGTTTAAAAATCGTGTTTATTGTTCTGGGTTCGCACGCCTTGTTCTGGACATTTATAATGCGTATGCCACAGCCAATACCCCAGGACATTCCTACTTCATCCGATAACAACCCTAAGGTCAATAAAACTGGGGGCCTTACACGTTCAGGGGTTTACGCCATTGAAGCGACTCTTAGGGCCATCAGATAATTTCGTCCGCAGACCAGCTCTTCCAACGCATATCCGGGTAGACTTGAATTACTCAGGGCCTGTTCAATTTGACACAGCGCGATTCTTATTTTAAGCCATTCTCTCATCCTTAGCGCTGGAGAAAAACTCTTGGGTTCTGCCCGATAAAGGGGTTTGAGGCCGCTGTCTGTGAATATCTTAAACGTAGATTCCTCAGGTTGGAATATGTAAGACATATGTCCCTCACTCGTACCCAAAAATCCATTAAAACATTCTGGAGCCTCACGCAAAACAGCCTCCAGGCTTTTGTCATTGGGTTCATGACATGAGCTGCAGAGCACCCCGAAAATTGGCCTAGGAGACATATTTTTTATGTTTAATATTCGGGCCTCCATTTTGAAAATCGCAGGCCTTGTTCTGGACATTTATAATGCGTATGCCACAGCCAATACTCCAGGACATTCCTGCTTCATCAGATAATAACCATAAGGGCAATAAAACTGGGGGTGGGAGACATACATTTTCAAAAGTTCAAACACTCAACTCCCCAGTTCAACCAGGCCCCTAGACATCAATCACCATGACTACTTCAAAGGATGCAATATAGATATAAAATAACACACACCCTCTAACACGTGACCACAGGAACAGGATGGCCTGGCCAGAGGCCCATATTTGGACATGTACACGTCATCATGGACACAGGGTGAGTGTATTAGGCAGTTGTTGTGGAATTGTTACATGTTAGATATTACTCCACCTTCGGAAGTAGAAGCACAAGCATTTCGCTACACTCACATTAACATCTGCTATCCATGTGTATGTGACCAATAATATTTGATTTCGTGTTTTTTTTGCATTCATTTTTACTTATTTTGTACATGTTTCTGCCACCATCTCCTATAACCAAAATTAGCTTCTGGATATCAGGACAGGGATTACTGACCTCTTACTGGACAAAGATTTTTTCTTTAACGAGTCATTCACGTGAAGAAGAGACCGAGATATCGGGGACGTAGGTCAAGGTGCCTTGTAAGGATCTGACGATGAGTGGGTAATCAGCCTCTATCATCAGTCCTATTAGCCAACGTGCAATCATTGGATAACAAACTGGATGAGCTCCGATCAAGACTATCCTACCAAATGGGACATTAAAATCTGTAATATCTTATGTTTCACCGAGTCGTGGCTGAACGATGACGTGGATAACATACAGCTGGCAGGGTTTTCTGTGCATCGGCAAGATAGAACAGCTGCCTCCAGTAAGACAAGGGGTGGTTGTCTGTGTCTATTTGTCAATAACAGCTGTTGCATGGAATCAAATATGAATGGGATGGTCTCTGCGCACCTTAGGGTGGAATTTGAGTTCAATAAAAGTATAAAAAGTGTGGCGATGTTTCGGGAGATATTGTGTGTCAGGTGGCTGTTTGTATCACTGGGGAAAATGTTTTGGATACACGGTTGTAGAAGTGGTGAGGTTTTGGTAATTGTGATGTGTTGTTTTGAAATTAAAATGTTTCATTAAAGAAAGTCAAAGTCGCTCTCGCTCTCTCAAAATTCAATGGGATTTACTGGCATGGGAAACATACTGTGCCTTGCAAAATAATTCATCCCCCTTGGGTTTTGTCCTATTTTGTTGCATTACAACCTGTAATTTAAATGGATAATTATTTGGATTTCATGTAATGGACATACACAACATATTCAAAATTGGAGAAAAATTCCCCCAAATAAAAAATTGAAAAGTGGTGCATTCATATGTATTCACCCCCTTTGGTATGAAGTCCCTAAATCAAATGTATTTATAAAGCCCTTTCAATATTAAATGTATTTATATAGCCCTTCTTACATCAGCTGATAACTCAAAGTGCTGGACAGAAACACAGCCTAAAACCCCAAACAGCAAGCAATGCAGGTGTAGAAGCAGGGTGGCTAGGAAAAACTCCCTACAAAGGCCAAAACCTAGGAAGAAGCCTAGAGAGGAAGGCTATGAGGGGTGGCCAGTCCTCTTCTGGCTGTGCCGGGTGGAGATTATAACAGGACATGGCAAAGATGTTCAAATATTCATAGATGACCAGCAGGGTCAAATAATAATAATAATCACAGTGGTTGTCGAGGGTGCAACATGTCAGCACCTCAGGAGTAAATGTCATTTGGCTTTTCATAGCCGATCATTCAGAGTATCTCTACCGCTCCTGCTGTCTCTAGAGAAAACAGCAGGTCTGGGACAGGTAGCACGTCCAGTGAACAGGTTAGGGTTCCATAGCAGCAGGCAGAACAGTTGAAACTGGAGCAGCAGCACGGCCGGGGGACTGGGGACAGCAAGGAGTCATCATGCCAGGTAGTCCTGAGGCATGGTCCTAGGGCTCAGGTCCTCCGAGAGAGAGAAATAAAGAATTAGAGAGAGCATACTTTAATTCACACAGGACACTGGATAAGACAGGAGAAATACTCCAGATATAACAGACTGACCCTAGCCCCCCGACACATAAACCACTGCAGCATAAATACTGGAGGCTGAGACAGGAGGTGTCGGGAGACACTGTGGCCCCGTTCGACAATACCCCCGGACAGGGCCAAACAGGCAGGATATAACCCCACCCACTTTGTCAAAGCACAGCCCCCACACCACTAGAGGGATATCTTCAACCACCAACTTACCATCCGGAGACAAGGCCGAGTATAGCCCACAAAGATCTCCGTCACGGCACAACCCAAGGGGGGGCACACAAGCCAGACAGGGAAATCACGTCAGTGACTCAAACCACTCAAGTGACGCACCCCTCCTCGGGATGGCATGGTAGAGCACCAGTAAGCCAGTGACTCAGCCCCTGTAATAGGGTTAGAGACAGAGAATCCCGGTGGAGAGAGAGGAACTGCCAGGCAGAGACAGCAAGGGCAGTTCGTTGCTCCAGTGTCTTTCCGTTCACCTTCACACTCCTGGGCCAGACTATACTCAATCATAGGACCTACTGAAGAGATGAGTCTTCAATAAAGACCTAAAGGTTGAGACCGAGTCTGCGTCTCTCACATGGGTAGGCAGAACATTCCATAAAAATGGAGCTCTATATGAGAAAGCCCTGCCTCCAATTGTTTGCTTAGAAATTCTAGGGATAGTTAGGAGCCCTGCGTCTTGTGACCATAGCGTACGTGTAGGTAAGTACGGCAGGACAAAGCCGGAAAGATAGGTAGGAGAAAGCCCATGTAATTCTTTGTAGGTTAGCTGTAAAACTTTGAAATCAGCCCTTGCCTTAACAGGAAGCCATTGTAGAGAGGCTAGCACTGGAGTAATATGATACGTTTTTTTGGTTCTTGTCAACATTCTAGCAGCCGTGTTTATGACTAACTAAAGTTTATTTAGTGCTTTTTCCGGGAAGCCGGAAAGTAGAGCATTGCAGTAGTCTAACCTAGAAGTGAGAAAAGAATGGATACATTTTATTGCATCATTTTTGGACAGAATGTTTCTGATTTTTTCAATGTTACGTAGATGGAAAACAGCTGTCCTTGAAACAGTCTTGATATGTTCGTCAAAAGAGAGATCAGGGTCCAGAGTAACGCTGAGGTCCTTCACAGTTTTATTTGAGACGACTGTACAACCATCAAGAATATTGTCAGATTCAACAGAAGATCTCTTTGTTTCTTGGGACCTAGAACAAGCATCTCTGTTTAGAACATTTGCAGCCATCCACTTCCTTATGTCTGAAACACAGGCTTCTAGCGAACTTGTCCGTGTAGACCAATTTGGGTTTCCAATCCCTCCTTGGTCGGACACCATTAAATGTAATTTACCACCTTCAGAAGTGCAGTCTAAGTGCTCTGATGTGGTCTAAAACCAGGCTGAAGCATTTTGTATGAATTGTTTTTCTTCAGGAAGGCATTGAGTTGCTGGGCAACAGCTTTTTCTAAAAAGTTTTAGAGGAATGGGAGATTCGATACAGGCTGATAGTTTTTCATATTTTCTGGGTCAGGTTTGGCTTTTCAACTCCCTTTTTTTACTTCCACTTTTAGTGAGTTTGGCACACATCTGGTGGATAGAGATACGTTTATTATGTTTAACATAGGAGGGCCAAGCACAGGAAGCAGCTAGTTCAGGAGTTTAGTTGGAATAGGGTCCAGTATGCAGCTTGAAGGTTTAGAGGCCATGATTGTTGTCATCATTGTTTCAAGAGATAAAGTACTAAAACACTTGAGTGTCTCCCTTGATCCTAGGTCCTGGCAGAGTTGTGCAGACTCAGGACAACTGAGCTTTGGAGGAATACGCAGATTTAAAGAGGAGTCTGTAATTTGCTTTCTGATGATCATGATCTTTTCCTCAAAGAAGTTCATGAATGTATCACTGCTGAAGTAAAAGCCATCCTCTCTTGGGGAATGCTGCTTTTTAGTTAGCTTTGCGACAGTATCAAAAATAAATTTTGGATTGTTCTTATTTTCCTCAATTAAGTTGGAAAAAAAGGATGATGGAGCAACAGTTAGGGCTCTTCGATACTGTAGGGTACTGTCTTTCCAAGCTAGTCGGAAGACTTCCAGTTTGGTGTGACGCCATTTCCGTTCCAATTTTCTGGAAGCTTGCTTCAGAGCTCGGTTGTTTTCTGTATACCAGGGAGCTAGTTTCATATAACAATTTGTTTAGTTTTTTAGGAGTGTGACTGCATCTAGGGTATTGCACAAGGTTAAATTGAGTTCCTCAGTTAGGTGGTTAACTGATTTTTGTATTCTGACGTCCTTGGGTATGCGCAGGGAGTCTGAAAGAGCATCTAGGAATCTTTGGGTTGTCCGAGAATTTATAGCATGACTTTTGATAATCCTTGGTTGGGTCTGAGCAGATTATTTGTTGCAATTGCAAATGTAATAAAATGGTGGTCTGATTGTCCAGGATTATTATGAGGAAAAACATTAACATCCACAACATTTATTCCACAGGACAAAACTAGATCCAGAGTAGGACTGTGGCAGTGAGTAGGTCCGGAGACATGTTGGACAAAACCCACTCAAAGATGTCAAAGATGGCTCCAAAAGCGTTTTGGAGTGGGTCTGTGGACTTTTACATGTGAATATAAAAGTCACCAAAAATGTGAAAATTGTCTAACCATGACTACAAGGTCTGACAGGAATTCAGGGGACTCCATGAGTAACGCTGTATATGGCCCAGGAGGCCTGTAAACAGTAGCTATAACAAGTGATTGAATAGGCTGCATAGATTTCATGACTAGAAGCTCAAAAGACGAAAACTTTTAGTTTTTTTTGTAAATTGACATTTGATATATAAATGTTAGCAACACCTCCGCCTTTGCGGGATGCGCGGGGGATATGGTCACTTGTGTAACCAGGAGGTGAGGCTTCATTTAACACAGTAAATTCATCAGGCTTAAGCCATGTTTCAGTCAGGCCAATCACATCAAGATTATGATCAGTGATTAGTTCATTGACTATAACTGCCTTGGAAGTGAGGGATCTAACATTAAGTAGCCCTATTTTGAGATGTGAGGTACTACAAGCTCTTTCAATAATGGCAGGAATGGAGGAGATCTTTATTCCAGTGAGATTGCTAAGGCAAACACCGCCATGTTTAGTTTTGCCCAACCTAGGTCGAGGCACAAACACGGTTTCAATGGGGATAGCTGAGCTGACTACACTGACTGTGCTAGTGGCAGACCCCACTAAGCTGGCAGCCTGGCCTGCACCCTATCTCATTGTGGAGCTAGGGGAGTTAGAGCCCTGTCTATGTTCATAAATAAGATGAGTGCACCCCTCCAGCTAGGATGGAGTCCGTCACTCCTCAACAGGCCAGGCTTTGTCCTGTTTGTGGGTGAGTCTCAGAAAGAGGGCCAATTATTTACAAATTATATCTTTTGGGAGGGGCATAAAACAATTTTCAACCAGCGATTGAGTTGTGAGACTCTGCTGTCGAGCTCATCACACCCCCTAACTGGGAGGGGGCCAGAGACATTTACTCGATGCCGACACATCTTTCTAGCTGATTTACACGCCGAAGCTATGTTGCGCTTGGTGACCTCTGACTGCTTCATCCTAATGTCGTTGGTGCCGACATGGATAACAATATCCCTATACTCTCTACACTCGCCATCTTCAGATTAGCCTTAACGTCGGTAGCCCTGCCCCCTGGTAAACAGTGTATGATCACTGGATGATTCGTTTTAAGTCTAAAACTACGGGTAATGGAGTCGCCAATGACTAGGGCTTTCAATTTGTCAGAGCCCATGGCGGGAGGCTTCGGCATCTCAGACCCCGTAACGGGAGGATTAGAGACCAGAGAAGGCTCAGCCTCTGACTCGTTGCTTAATGGGTAGAACCGGTTGAAAGTTTCTGTCGGCATTTCCCTCCAGAAGCCATGAGAAAGTTGTCCGGCTGCGGGGATTGTGCGAGGGGATTTATACTACTATCTGTACTTACTGGTGGTACAGACGCTGTTTCATCCTTTCCTACACTTCAATTACCCTTGCGTCTGAAGCTGGGCTTGCAGCACAGCTATCCTCGCTGCAAGGCGATCGTTCTCCTGTATATTATGAGTACAGCGACTGCAATTAGAAGGCATCATGTTAATGTTACTACTTAGCTTTCGCTGGTGGTGGTCCTGACGAACCAAGTCCAGATAAAGCGTCCGGAGTGAAAAAGTTGAAAGAAAAAAAGTTGATTGAGGGAAAAACTATATAAATGGTAATTAAAAGTCTTAACCGTAAAGATGTCAGGTAGCAAAGTAAGGTTAGCAACAAAACGCACAGCAGCACGTAAACAAGTCTGCAAGTTGTGACCGGAAATTACGCTGAAATAAGATCTGGTGCAACCAATTACCTCCAGAAGTCACATAATAGATTGCACACAAGTGGACTTTATTTAACTAAGTGTCACATTTTATTTATTTATTTATTTTATTTCACCTTTATTTAACCGGGTAGGCAAGTTGAGAACAAGTTCTCATTTACAACTGCAACCTGGCCAAGATAAAGCAAAGCAGTTCAACACATATAACAACACAGAGTTACACATGGAGTAAAACAAACATACAGTCAATAATACAGTAGAAAAATAAGGCTATATACAATGTGATGTACATGATCTCAGTATATATACACATCTGTTCTGAAAGGCCACAGAGTCTGCAACACCACTAAGCAAGGGACACCATGAAGACCAAAGAGCTCTCCAAACAGGTCAGGGACAAAGTTGTGGAGAAGTACAGATCAGGGTTGTGTTCTGAAAAAATATCAGAAACTTTGAACATCCCACGGAGCACCATTAAATCCATTCTTAAAAATTTGAAAGAATATGGCACCACAACAAACCTGCCAAGAGAGGGCCCCTCAGCAAAACTCATGGACCAGGCAAGGAGGACATTAATCAGAGAGGCAAAAAAGAGACCAACGATAACCCTGAAGGAGCTGCAAAGCTCCACAGCGGAGATTGGAGTACGGGTCCATAGAACCACTTTAAGCCGCACAATCCACAGAGCTGGGCTTTACGGAAGAGTGGCCAGAAAAAAAGCCATTGCTCAAAGAAAGAAATAAGCAAACACATTTGGTGTTCGCCAAAAGGCATGTGGGAGAATCCTCAAACATATGGAAGAAGGTACTCTGGTCAGATGAGACAAAAATGTAACTTTTTGTCCATTAACCTTTTGTAACTAGGGGGCAGTATTTTCATTTTTGGATAAAAAACGTTCCCGTTTTAAACAGGATATTTTGTCATGACAAGATGCTCGACTATGCATATAATTAACAGCTTTGGATAGAAAACACTCTGACGTTTCCAAAACTGCAAAGATGTTGTCTGTGAGTGCAACAGAACTAATGTTACAGGCAAAACCCAGATAAAAATCCAACCAGGAAGTGCCCCATATTTTGAATGCCCTGCATGCCAATGACTCCTTATATGGCTGTGAATGGGCTACGAATGAGCTTAAGTTTTCTCCGTATTCCCCAAGGTGTCTAGAGCATTGTGACGTCTTTTTACGCATTTATGTTGAAGAATAGCCGTAAGGGACCACATTGAGCAAGTCACATGATGGCTCCCGCAGAAGATCTTGCATAAAGTACACAAGTAGCCATTTTTCCAATCGCTTCTTATGAGAAACCAATTATCCAGGTGGATATTTTATTGAATAGATATGTGAAAAACTTCTTGAGGATTGATTCTAAACAACGTTTGCCATGTTTCTGTCGATACTATGGAGCTAATTTGGAAAAAAGTTTGGCGTTGTAGTGACTGCATTTTCCGGTCGATTTCTCAGCCAAACGTGAAGAACAAACGGAGCTTTTTCACCTACAACATTTTTTTGTAAGAAAATAACATTTGCTATCTAACTGGGAGTATCCTGAGTGAAAACATCCGAAGTTCTTCAAAGGTAAATGATTTAATTTTATTGCTTTTCTTATTTTCATGAAAATGTTGCCTGCTGGTAGCAGAGCCTAGCATTATGCCATGATAAACTTACACAAAAGGCTAAGCTGTGTCTCAATATATTTCATTTGTCATTTTCATGAAAAGGAACATTTTCTAGGGATATTTATGGCCACTGCGTTATGCTAATTAGTTTGAGGCTATGATTACGCTCCCGCATGCGGGGAGCGTAGTATCAAGAAGTTAAGGAAAACACTATGTCTGGCGCAAACCCAACACCTCTCACCACCCCGAGAACAGCATCCCCACACTGAAGCATGGTGATGGCAGCATGATGCTGTGGGGATGTTTTTCGTCGGCAGGGACTGGGAAACTGGTCAGAATTTAAGGAATGATGGATGGCACTAAATACAGAGAAATTCTTGAGGGAAGCCTGTTTCAGTCTTCCAGAGATTTGAGACTGGAACGGAGGTTCACCTTCCAGCAGGACAATGACCCTAAGCATACTGCTAAAGCAACACTTGAGTGGTTTAAGGGAAAACATTTACATGTCTTGGAATGGCCTAGTCAAAGCCCAGACCTCAATCCAATTGAAAATCTGTGGTATGACTTAAAGATTGCGGTACACCAGCGAAAGCCATCCAGCTTGAAGGAGCTGAAACAGTTTTGCCTTGAAGAATGGGCAAAAATCCCAGTGGCTAGATGTGGAAAGCTTATAGAGACATACACCAAGAGACTTGCAACTGTAATTGCTGCAACAGGTGTCTCTACAAAGTTTTGACTTAGGGGGGTGAATAGTTATGCACGCTCAAGTTCCGTTTTTCCACCTTCAAAGTGGTAGGCATGTTGTGTAAATCAAATGATTCAAACCCCCAAAAATCTATTTTAATTCCAGGTTGTAAGGCAACAAAATAGGAAAAATGCCAGATGGGTGAATACTTTCGCAAGTCACTGTATGTTTACCTTGCCAAAGAAAATGGAATAGACAATAAACAAAGGGAAATAAACCATCTGTAAATATTACACTCACAATAGTTTTAAAGCGTATAGACATTTCATATTATTGTCTATCTAGTGTTGTAACAATGGGGAGCTTCTCTCTCTCAAATACAATGAAGCACAGGAAATACGTTGGATGAGAACGGACAATAAGACAATGGTAGAGGTGCAGAGGTCTGGTGCTGGGCCACACGCAGGGTGTGCCCTGCTGGTTGTTATCCCTCTTTAAATAGCCTCCCTCCCTGTATCAACATCAACACTTGACCGCTAGGATGGCCACCCACACATCTCTGCAATCGCTTCTGGTTTCCTCCCAGTGTAACGTGATCAAACAAAGTGCTTGTCATCACGACAGGGAGTTTGATCTTCATGTCAGCATGTCATTAGGCAAAGATTAATCCTCAGTACCTTCCTGATACACATCAACACTATCAACAGTAGTGGGATGCAGAGTGCCCATTGAAACTCCTCTGGCTCAAAAAAAGGTCTGTCCAATAGTTTCTAAGACCATTTTTATTTCCTCTGAGGGGTCCATGTGGGAGACTGGGGGGAAGAAACAGTGACAGCATGTTACCCTTCTTTCATATCAAGGATGAAAGGATGGCTCTCCTCTGTCTCTCACATCCCTCCATCTCCTTCTCATCTCCTCAGGCATGGCTTCATTATCCAGCTCTTTGAGCTTCAGTCATCTCCTCAGACATGGGTTCATCATCCAGCATGGGGTCCATGGTCTCTTTGTCTCTCTCCATCCCTCCTACCTTGTTTATCGCTTAGCACAGCAAGACACCTTTGAGAGACAACTAGCAATTATTATCTCATTAGCATGTGTGGAGCAGAGATATTGGCTAAAGAGAGGGAAAGAAAAGAGAGAGAGAGGCCAGGGTGATTCTCCTGGTGTGATGTTAATGACAGATTAGAGAGGTTGTAGGGCTCTAGCTCTACTGGAATTCCAGATCCCGGCCCCCACAACAGGCCTGTTACCATGCAGCGCTGCAATAATCACAGCTCACTGGGACGGACTCTCATCTCACTCATTCTCCTTTGAATTGAACAGTAGGGGTTAAATTGGGGAATAATATAACTGTTACTTTGAGGATACAGTATATCTTGTACCTTTTACATCCCTACCTACCTTTATATTTGTTTTCACTATTTATTTTCTCCTAAAACAAACGTGTCTCTGCACGGCTCAACCTGCAGACAAACATTGAATAAATCAAATTAAAGAGTGATGTTTGGAGGTCAGGAGTTTCTACAACCTGAAAGACATGTGTTATTGATCGACTATGTTGGGTTTGTAGTACACACGCACACCTCTACACTGATCAAACACTTCAACTTTACTAGCGTGGAGGAGCAGAACAGGGCAAGGAGGCTACACATGGACAATGAATGATTTAGGAAGGACTGCTGCTATGCAATGCATGTGGTTATAAACAGCTTGACAGTTGAGAGTTGTAAAACCAGCAAATACACACTAAGACATTACAGGCAAACACACACAGTGTCATGGAGCGCATGTCTGTGACATATAGACATTGACACTGAAACGTATGATTGGTTAGAGAAAAACTTTTTCTTGTATCTCCTTGAGGTATAACCAAGGTATAATCCTGAAACAAAAGAGAATGTTGGTTAGAGTTGCGCATTCCTTTTGTTAACAATACAATTGACATAAGGCACAAAAGTCCATTTTGACGTCATTTCCGGTCATTTCCGGTCACAACTTGCAGGCTTGTTTTCGAGTTGCTGTGCGTTTTGTTGCCAACCTGATTTGCTACCTGACAACTTTACGGTTTTCACTTTTTAATTACCGTTCATATATTTATTTATTTTTTCCTCAACTTTTTCACTCCGGACGCTTTATCTGGACACGATTCGTCAGGACCTCCAAAAGCCGAAGCTAAGTAGTAACATTAACATGATGCCTTCTAATTGCAGCCGCTGTACTTGCCTTACGGTGAGGATAGCTGTGCTGCAAGCCCAGCTTCAGACGCAATCGTTAGGCAAGGGTAATTTCAGTGTAGGAAAGGATGAAACAGCGTCTGTGCCACCAGTAAGTACAGATAGTAGTATAAATCCCCTGGCACAGTCTCAACCGGTGTCGCTCATTCAGCCGACAGAAACTTTCAACCGGTTTTCCCCATTAAGCAGCGGGTCTGAGTCAGAGGCCGATTCTTCTCTGGTCTCTACTCCTCCCGTTACGAGGTCTGAGACGCCGAAGCTTCCCACCATTAGCTCTGACAAATTGAAAACTCTAGTCATTGGCGACTCCATTACCCGCAGTATTAGACTTAAAGCGAATCATCCAGCGATCATACACTGTTTACCCGGGGGCAGGGCTACCGACGTTAAGGCTAATCTGAAGATGGTGCTGGCTAAAGCTAAAACTGGCGAGTGTAGAGAGTATAGAGATATTGTTATCCATGTCGGCACCAACGATGTTAGGATGAAACAGTCAGAGATCACCAAGCGCAACATAGCTTCTGCGTGCATATCAGCTAGAAAGATGTGTCGGCATCGAGTAATTGTCTCTGGCCCCCTCCCAGTTAGGGGGAGTGATGAGCTCTACAGCAGAGTCTCACAACTCAATCGCTGGTTGAAAACTGTTTTCTGCCCCTCCCAAAAGTTAGAATTTGTAGATAATTGGCCCTCTTTCTGGGACTCACCCACAAACAGGACCAAGCCTGACCTGCTGAGGAGTGACGGACTCCATCCTAGCTGGAGGGGTGCTCTCATCTTATCTACCAACATAGACAGGGCTCTAACTCCTCTAGCTCCACAATGAAATAGGGTGCAGGCCAGGCAGGTTAGCCAGCCTGCCAGCATAGTGGAGTCTGCCACTAGCACAGTCAGTGTAGTCAGCTCAGCTATCACCATTGAGACCATGTCTGTGCCTCGACCTAGGTTGGGCAAAACTAAACATGGCGGTGTTCTCCTTAGCAATCTCACTAGGATAAAGACCACCTCCATTCCTGTCATTACTGAAAGAGATCATGATACCTCATCATGATACCTCACATCTCAAAATAGGGCTACTTAATGTTAGATCCCTTACTTCAAAGGCAATTATAGTCAATGAACTAATCACTGATCATAATCTTGATGTGATTGGCCTGACTGAAACATGGCTTAAGCCTGATGAATTTACTGTGTTAAATGAGGCCTCACCTCCTGGCTACACTAGTGACCATATCCCCCGTGCATCCCGCAAAGGCGGAGGTGTTGCTAACATTTACGATAGCAAATTTCAATTTGAGCTTCTAGTCATGAAATCTATGCAGCCTACTCAATCATTTTTATAGCTACTGTTTACAGGCCTCCTGGGCCATATACAGCGTTTCTCACTGAGTTCCCTGAATTCCTATCGGACATTGTAGTCATAGCAGATAATATTCTAATCTTTGGTGACTTTAATATTCACATGGAAAAGTCCACAGACCCACTCCAAAAGGCTTTCGGAGCCTTTTGGAGTGGGTTTTGTCCAACATGTCTCTGGACCCACTCACTGTCACAGTCATACTGTCATACATACGCTGGACCTAGTTTTGTCCCATGGAATAAATGTGGTGGATCTTAATGTTTTTCCTCACAATCCTGGACTATCGGACCACCATTTTATTACGTTTGCAATTGCAACAAATAATCTGCTCAGACCCCAACCAAGGAACATCAAAAGTCGTGCTATACATTCACAGACAACACAAAGATTCCTTGATGCCCTTCCAGACTCCCTCTGCCTACCCAAGGACGCCAGAGGACAAAAATCAGTTAACCACCTAACTGAGGATCTCAATTTAACCTTGCGCAATACCCTAGATGCAGTTGCACCCCTAAAAACTAAAACAAATTCTCATAAGAAACTAGCTCCCTGGTACACAGAAAATACCCGAGCTCTGAAGCAAGCTTCCAGAAAATTGGAACGGAAATGGCGCCACACCAAACTGGAAGTCTTCCGACTAGCTTGGAAGGACGGTACCGTGCAGTACCGAAGAGCCCTTACTGCTGCTCGATCATCCTATTTTTCTAACTTAATTGAGGAAAATAAGAACAATCCGAAATTCCTTTTTGATACTGTCGCAAAGCTAACTAAAAAGCAGCATTCCCCAAGAGAGGATGACTTTCACTTTAGCAGTGATAAATTCATGAACTTCTTTGAGGAAAAGATTATGATTATTAGAAAGCAAATTACGGACTCCTCTTTAAACCTGCGTATTCCTCCAAACCTCAGTTGTCCTGAGTCTGCACAACTCTGCCAGGAACTAGGATCAAGAGAGACACTCAAGTGTTTTAGTACTATATCTCTTGACACAATGATGAAAATAATCATGGCCTCTAAACATTCAAGCTGCATACTGGACCCTATTCCAACTAAACTACTGAAAGAGCTGCTTCCTGTGCTTGGCCCTCCTATGTTGAACATAATAAATGGCTCTCTATCCACTGGATGTGTACCAAACTCACTAAAAGTGGCAGTAATAAAGCCTCTCTTGAAAAAGCCAAACCTTGACCCAGAAAATATAAAAAACTATCGGCCTATATCGAATCTTCCATTCCTCTCAAAGATTTTAGAGAAGGCTGTTGCGCAGCAACTCACTGCCTTCCTGAAGACAAACAATGTATACGAAATGCTTCAGTCTGGTTTTAGACCCCATCATAGCACTGAGACGGCACTTGTGAAGGTGGTAAAGGACATTTTAATGGCATCGGACCGAGGCTCTGCATCTGTCCTCGTGCTCCTAGACCTTAGTGCTGCTTTTGATACCATCGATCTTTTTTTTCTTTTTTTTTTTTCTTTTTTTTTTTCAATGCTCTGTTTTCCGGCTACCCGGATAAAGCACTAAATAAACTTCAGTTAGTGCTAAATACGGCTGCTAGAATCCTGACTAGAACCCAAAAAATTGATCATATTACTCCAGTGCTAGTACTCCAGTGCTAGCCTCTCTACACTGGCTTCCTGTCAAAACAACAAAGCATTACATGGGCTTGCTCCTACCTATCTCTCTGATTTGGTCCTGCCGTACATACCTACACGTACACTACGGTCACAAGACGCAGGCCTCCTAATTGTCCCTAGAATTTCTAAGCAAACAGCTGGAGGCAGGGCTTTCTCCTATAGAGCTCCATTTTTATGGAACGGTCTGCCTACCCATGTCAGAGACGCAAACTCGGTCTCAACCTTTAAGTCTTTACTGAAGACTCATCTCTTCAGTGGGTCATATGATTGAGTGTAGTCTGGCCCAGGAGTGGGAAGGTGAACGTAAAGGCTCTGGAGCAACGAACCGCCCTTGCTGTCTCTGCCTGGCCGGTTCCCCTCTTTCCACTGGGATTCTCTGCCTCTAACCCTATTACAGGGGCTGAGTCACTGGCTTGCTGGGGCTCTCTCATGCCGTCCCTGGAGGGGGTGCGTCACCTGAGTGGGTTGATTCACTGTTGTGGTCATCCTGTCTGGGTTGGCGCCCCCCCCCTTGGGTTGTGCCGTGGCGGAGATCTTTGGTAAGTTGGTGGTTGAAGATATCCCTCTAGTGGTGTGGGGGCTGTGCTTTGGCAAAGTGGGTGGGGTTATATCCTTCCTGTTTGGCCCTGTGCGGGGGTGTCCTCGGATGGGGCCACAGTGTCTCCTGACCCCTCCTGTCTCAGCCTCCAGTATTTATGCTGCAGTAGTTTATGTGTCGGGGGGCTGGGGTCAGTTTGTTATATCTGGAGTACTTCTCCTGTCCTATTCGGTGTCCTGTGTTAATCTAAGTGTGCGTTCTCTAATTCTCTCCTTCTCTCTTTCTTTCTCTCTCTCGGAGGACCTGAGCCCTAGGACCATGCCCCAGGACTACCTGACATGATGACTCCTTGCTGTCCCCAGTCCACCTGACCATGCTGCTGCTCCAGTTTCAACTTCCACCTGACTGTGCTGCTGCTCCAGTTTCAACTGTTCTGCCTTATTATTATTCGACCATGCTGGTCATTTATGAACATTTGAACATCTTGGCCATGTTCTGTTATAATCTCCACCCGGCACAGCCAGAAGAGGACTGGCCACCCCACATAGCCTGGTTCCTCTCTAGGTTTCTTCCTAGGTTTTGGCCTTTCTAGGGAGTTTTTCCTAGCCACCGTGCTTCTACACCTGCATTGCTTGCTGTTTGGGGTTGGGTTTCTGTACAGCACTTTGAGATATCAGCTGATGTACGAAGGGCTATATAAATAAATTTGATTTGATTTGAAGTCGAGTGTTTGTTTTGCTCGCCAGTTACTAAAACAATGTAACTTGTTAACCATGTTTCCACCATGTATAAAGCTTCCCATTTACAAGTACATGCTTTAGCAATGTGAAATATATTCTGCCAACGATTGAAGTGTTGGTAGAATAATAATCATATAATTTACCTGAAGTGTTTATCTGTTGTGCTGTTTCCTTGTTGAAGTGCCAGCATGTATTACGCATGACGCAAATGAGTCTGCCAGTCATACAGGAACCTTTATTGGTTGATGGGAATAACCAAAGTGATGAATTATCCCAGGGGGTGAATTACTTCATGAATGTGTATTTTTTTACTTAAAGAAGATGCTACGGTACAAGTTATTGAAGTGTGGGTTTATGTAAAACTGTTGTTTATGATGTTATGTTCATGGGAAATTATGGATTTATGGTGGAAATATATTGTGGACTATCTTGATGGAACATTCCTAGTGGAAGTGAGTTCCTGGAAAGAGTTCTTAGGTGCTCAGTTGGCCTTTGCCTGGGGGAGATCAGGCTGAGTAGGAAACAGGTTGGCTGGAGTTGTACCATAACCTGAGTTTTGTTAGAAGCAAATAGATGTTGCCTGAATAGTTTATACTGAGAATATCGTTGATTTATTCAAGTCTTTACATTAACGTCCTGTTTGTTATTCTCTGTACAAAGTTTATTGGCTGATTCGTACTGCACTTCTAAGAGAGGTGAGCACTAGAACATCCTGTCTGTTTCACAGTCTGATCCACCACTTCTACTTATGCTTCAGTGTGTGTGCTCTGTGTGTGTTCTGTGTGTGTACTGTGTTTGTGTAACCTAGGTGTGTAACATGATAGAAGTACATGTGGTGTATGCGATTAGATCAGGTTGCAGTGCACTGTGATGTTAGCATGAAGTTATAACTACTCTTGTTTTCTCTTCACTTCACACTCCTATCGTCATTTTTTAAAAGATAAACATTTGAGCCAAAGCTGTATTGATATAACATGAATCTTACTTTTCCTGTCCTGCCATGGCTATCACTTAAAATGTTGTTGTTTGTTTAATTCCAGTGCATTTGTATCATTGTCCAATTCCTGAGGGAAACTTTGCCATTCACGGCTCTAGATAATTCCAAGTATTAAGACCTACAGTTTAGGCCTACCATTTCTGTATAGACCTCCCTTTGTGCATGGAGGTATTGTCATGCTGAAACAGGAAATGGCCTCCCCCAAACTGTTAGCACAAAGTTGGAAGCACAGAATCGTCTAGAATGGCATTTTATGCCGTAGCGTTAAGATTTCCCTTCACTGGAACTGGGGCCTAGCCCGAACCATGAAGAACAGGTTGGCTACAGTAGAACCATGCCTGAGTTTTGTTGGAGGCAAAGAGTTGTTGCCTGAATAGTTTATACTGAGATTATCTTTGATTTATTTTATGTTAATGTCCTGTTTGTTATTCTCTGCATAAAGTTTATTGGCCGATTAATCCTGCACCTGTTAATATAGTAAATAAACGTCTCTTAGAGAGGTGAGCACCAGAACATCCTGTCTGTCTCCTCACTGTCTGATCCGCCACTTCGGCCGGACACGAAAAAACACACACACGGACACACACACACGGACACACACACACGGACACACACACACACAAACGGACACACACTTCCAGCTGGCACCACATCTAAACACAAACATCCATAGTCCTCAGGGTTACTACTAACATTGTCTGCATTAGAAAAGTGATGAATCTTCAGAATGAAACAACAGTATACCTTAATTAAAACTTACATTAGGAGTACATAGCTGTGTGCTTCAACCCCATGAACTCATATTAACCATGAAGTACAGCTAAGGCCAAGACTGTTTCCCAAATTGCACCCTATTTTCCTAATAGTGTGCTATGTTTAACCAGAGCCCTGGTCAAATGTAGTGTACTCTATAGGGAAAGGGGTGCCATTTGGGAAACAGTCTTGGCCTTAGCTGTATTTCATGGTTAATCACAGTTAATATGAGCATCTTCCTAAAGTTGACGTTTCAGTAGGTCTGGAAAAGTCAGTATCGTGGATGGGAGTCTTCTGAATGGGATCTAATGGCCAATTACATGTAACGACTAGTGACGGGGGTGAAAAATCGATACAGTGACATATTGATATAATTTTTTCTGATGCTGTATACCGTATCGTGTCATTCTGACAATATCGTAATACTATTTTGTGCTAGTTGGCTGGACCAGCACCAAAACTCCAGTATTTTTCCTTCATAGCTTGCTCTCCATCTTCTTTTAAATGGGGCGGCAGGGTAGCCTAGTGGTTAGGGCATTGGACTTGCCTAAATAAAGAAAAAAAATACAAATAAAATAGGAAGCCAGTTTGTTTTCAGCAATTCTTAATTTCCATGACTTACCAAAACGTGTTTACTTATGTCTCTCTCTTGTCTTCATGCAGCAGACATATGGTGATCAGTATGTTTGGAACATCGAATCGCAAAACAAAATCACTGTATCGAATCTCAATACATATAGAATCATGAGAATCAAAATATACACCCACTATACATACAGGTGAAGTCAGAAGTTTACATACACCTTAGCCGACTACATTTCAACACAGTTTTTCACAATTCCTGACATTTAATCCTAGTTCAAAAAAAAACTGTTTTAGGTCAGTTAGGCTCTTTATTTTAAGAATATGGAATGTCAGAACAATAGTAGAGAACTCTTTATTTCAGCTTTTATTTCTTTCATCACATTCCCAGATGATCAGAAGTTTACATACATTCAGTAAGTATTTGGTAGCATTGCCTTGAAATTGTTTAACTTGGGTCAAATGTTTCAGGTAGACTTCCACAAGCTTCCCACAATAAGTTGGGTGAATTTTGGCCAATTCCTCCTGACAGAGCTGGCGTAACTGAGTCGGGTGTGTAGGCCTCCTTGCTCGCACACGCTTTTTCAGTTCAAATCAATCCCAGAACAACAGCAAAGGACCTTCTGAAGATGCTGGAGGAAGCAGGTACAAAAGTATCTATATCCATAGTAAAACAAGTCCAATATTGACGTAACCTGAAAGGCCGCTCAGCAAGGAAGCCACTGCTCAAAAACCACAGCAAAAAAGCCAGACTAAGGTTTGCAACTGCACATGGGGACAAAGATCATACTTTTTGGAGAAATATCCTCTGGTCTGATGAAACAAAAATAGAACTGTTTGGCCATAATGACCATCGTTATGTTTGGAGGAAAAAGGGGGAGGCTTGCAAAGAACACCATCCCAACCGTGAAGCTAAAGATAATTTTGTACGCCCAATTTTTCAGTTTTTGATTTGTTAAAGAAGTTTGAAATATCCAATAAATGTCGTTCCACTTCATGATTGTGTCCCACTTGTTGTTGATTCTTCACAAAAAAATACAGTTTTATATCTTTATGTTTGAAGCCTGAAATGTGGCAAAAGGTCGCAAAGTTCAAGGGGGCCGAATACTTTCGCAAGGCACTGTATGTATACATATGAGATGAATAATGTAGGGTATGTAAACATTATATTAGGTAGCATTGTTTAAAGTGGCTAGTGATATATTTGACATCATATCCCATCAATTCCCATTACTAAAGTGGCTGGAGTTGAGTCAGTGTGTTGGCAGCAGCCACTCAATGTTAGTGGTGGCTGTTTAACAGTCTGATGGCCTTGAGATAGAAGCTGTTTTTCAGTCTCTCGGTCCCAGCCTCCTGAGGTTGAAGATGCGCTGCTGCGCCTTCTTCACGATGCTGTCTGTGTGGACCAATTCAGTTAGTCTGTGATGTGTATGCCGAGGAACTTAAAACTTGCTACCCTCTCCACTACTGTTCCATCGATGTGGATAGGGGGGTGTTCCCTCTGCTGTTTCCTGAAGTACACAATCATCTCCTTAGTTTTGTTGACGTTGAGTGTGAGGTTATTTTCCTGACACCACACTCCGAGGGCCCTCACCTCCTCCCTGTAGGCCTTCTCGTCGTTGTTGGTAATCAAGCCTACCACTGTTGTGTCGTCCGCAAACTTGATGATTGAGTTGGAGGCGTGCGTGGCCACGCAGTCGTGGGTGAACAGGGAGTACAGGAGAGGGCTCAGAACGCACCCTTGTGGGGCCCCAGTGTTGAGGATCAGCGGGGTAGAGATGTTGTTGCCTACCCTCACCACCTGAGGGCGGCCCGTCAGGAAGTCCAGTACCCAGTTGCACAGGGCGGGGTCGAGACTCAGGGTCTCGAGCTTGATGACGAGCTTGGAGGGTACTATGGTGTTAAATGCCGAGCTGTAGTCGATGAACAGCATTCTCACATAGGTATTCCTCTTGTCCAGTTGGATTAGGGCAGTGTGCAGTGTGGTTGAGATTGCATCGTCTGTGGACCTATTTGGGCGGTAAGCAAATTGGAGTGGGTCTAGGGTGTCAGGTAGGGTGGAGGTGATATGGTCCTTGGCTAGTCTCTCAAAGCACTTCATGATGACGGAAGTGAGTGTTACGGGGCGGTAGTCATTTAGCTCAGTTACCTTAGCTTTCTTGGGAACAGGAACAATGGTGGCCCTCTTGAAGCATGTGGGAACAGCAGACTGGGATAGGGATTGATTGAATATGTCCGTAAACACACCAGCCAGCTGGTCTGCACATGCTCTGAGGGCGCGGCTGGGGATGCCGTCTGGGCCTGCAGCCTTGCGAGGGTTAACACGTTTAAACGTTTTAATCACCTCGGCTGCAGTGAAGGAGAGGCCGCATGTTTTGGTTGCGGTCCGTGTCAGTGGCACTGTATTGTCCTGGTAGCGTGCAAAAAAGTGATTTAGTCTGCCTGGGAGCAAGACTTCCTGGTCCGTGACAGGGCTGGTTTTCTTTTTGTAATCCGTGATTGCCTGTAGACCCTGCCACATACCTCTTGTGTCTGAGCCGTTGAATTGAGATTCTACTTTGTCTCTATACTGACGCTTAGCTTGTTTGATTGCCTTGCGGAGGGAATAGCTACACTGTTTGTATTCGGTCATGTATATATTTATGTTACCGGTCACCTTTAAAAGCAGTGGTTCGCGCTTTCAGTTTCACGCGAATGCTGCCATCAATCCACGGTTTCTGGTTTGGGAATGTTTTAATTGTTGCTATGGGAACGACATCTTCAACGCACGCTCTAATGAACTCGCACACCGAATCAGCGTAGTCGTCAATGTTGTCTGACGCAATACGAAACATATCCCAGTCCACGTGATGGAAGCAGTCTTGGAGTGTGGGACCCAGCCGCGAGCTGCCCAGTGACATGAGTTTACCAGACGAGCTAAATGCCTTCTAGGTTCGCTTTGAGCCAAGCAGCACTGAACCATGAATGAGAGCACCAGCTGTACTAGATGACTGTGTGATCTCGCTCTCGGCAGTCGATGTGAATTAGACAAATAAACAGGTGAACATTCACAAGGCCGCGGTGCCAGATGGATTAGCAGGCTGTGTACTCAGAGCATGCACTGATCAGCTGGCAAGTGTCTTCACTGACATTTTCAACCTCTCCCTGACCCTGTCTTTTGACATGTTTCAAGCAGACCTCCATAGTCCCTGTGTCCAAGAATGCAAAGGAAACCTGTATAAATGACTATCACCTCATAGAACTCACATCTGTAGCCATGAAATGCTTTGAAAGGCTGGTCATGGCTCACATCAACACCACCATCCCAGACACCCTGGACCCACTCCAATTTGCATACTGCTCCAACAGATCCACAGATGATGCACTCCACATAGGAACACCTATGTGATAATGTTGTTCATTGACTATAGCGCAGCGTTCGACCCCATAGTGCCCTGCAAGCTCATCACTAAGCTCAGGACCCTGGGACTGAACTCCTCCCTCTGCAACTGGATCCTGGACTTTCTGACGGACCGGCCCCAGGTGGTGAGGGTAGGCAACAACATATACGTCACGCTGACCCTCAACACAGGGTGCATGCTTAGGCCCCTCCTGAGGGGAGAACGGCTCAAAATAATGACCGCAATGGAGCAAATGGAATAGAATCAAACCCTTGGAAACCATGTGTTTGATACCATTCTGCTCCAGTCATTACCACAAGCCCGTTCTCCCCAATTAAGGTGCCTCCAATTTTTGACTGATCACATACGCTGCTGCAACCGCTTATCATCTATCCTGTTGCCTAGTCACGTTACCCCTACTTACATACAGTATCTACCTCAATTACCTCATACCCCTGCACATCGACTCGGTACTGGTACGCTGTGTATATAGACAAGCTATCGTTACATGTATTTATTCCTTTTTTTTAACCTTTTTTAACCGATTCTCCCTGTATTGTTGGGAAGGACCCGAAACAAAGCATTCCACTGTTGGTCTAGACTGGTTGTTTATAAAGAATAATGACAAATAAAATTAGATTTTGATTGAATGTGTGTTCTAGTGCTCTCCATGGATGGTTGGCTAACAATCACTTGAAAACTATGTGCATGCTTCTATGTAGCAGAAGTCAGCCTGTTGTTGTGAATCTGGATATTTGGCTCAGTTGGTAGAGCATGGCGCTTGCAACGCCATGGTTTTGGGTTTGATTCCCACGGGGGACCAGAACAAAAAGTATGAAAATGTATGCCCTCACTACTGTAAGAGTGTCTACTAAATGTCTAAAATAACAAAAAAAATCAATTGATGGCCAGATTGCTAGCAAGAAAGAAAAGAAACTGCCACGTGGGGAATTGTAAGTGGCTCGTTTCATCTTGTTATTGATACCATGTCTTGTTTTGAGGTATTTTGACAAATTTCATGTCAATGCTAATATGGCTAAAATTCTTTAGATTTGAGAGACGAACAGGTGGTCATTGTGAAAATTTATTTAAGTTTTCAATAAACAATGTAGACAAAATATAGCTTACATGCTGTCAACAATCTAAGCCAACTTCATCTGCTTTGCCCCATTATGCTAAACAACCTACCCATCTACACTTCTCTGTGGACTAATTGGGAATGTACCTGGGACAGTTTGCAGTGTGTGTGTATGTGTGCATACTGTGTATGTACTGTTAAAGCATATGATCAGAAGGCCTACTATAAATGCAATGTTTCACACAAAAGAGGAAATAATTTATACATCCTACACTCACACGCAGTCCATACAAGTGTTTCTATCAGCGAGCAGGTGTGATGTAACACTAAACTGTCTATCAGAGAGCAGGTGTGATGTAACACTAAACTGTCTATCAGAGCAGGTGTGACGAATGTAACACTAAACTGTCTATAAGAGAGCAGGTGTGATGTAGCACTAAACTGTCTATCAGAGGGCAGGTGTGATGTAGCACTAAACTGTCTATCAGAGAGCAGGTGTGATGTAGCACTAAACTGTCTATCAGAGAGCAGGTGTGATGTAGCACTAAACTGTCTACCAGAGAGCAGAGTGATGTAGCACTAAACTGTCTATCAGAGAGCAGGTGTGATGTAGCACTAAACTGTCTACCAGAGAGCAGAGTGATGTAGCACTAAACTGTCTATCAGAGAGCAGGTGTGATGTAGCACTAAACTGTCTACCAGAGAGCAGAGTGATGTAGCACTAAACTGTCTATCAGAGAGCAGGTGTGATGTAGCACTAAACTGTCTATCAGAGAGCAGGTGTGATGTAGCACTAAACTGTCTATCAGAGAGCAGGTGTGATGTAGCACTAAACTGTCTATCAGAGAGCAGGTGTGATGTAACACTAAACTGTCTATCAGAGCAGGTGTGATGTAACACTAAACTGTCTATCAGAGAGCAGGTGTGATGAATGTAACACAAAACTGTCTATCAGAGCAGGTGTGATGAATGTAACACTAAACTGTCTATCAGAGAGCAGGTGTGATGTAACACTAAACTGTCTATCAGAGCAGGTGTGATGTAACACTAAACTGTCTATCAGAGAGCAGGTGTGATGAATGTAACACTAAACTGTCTATCAGAGCAGGTGTGATGTAACACTAAACTGTCTATCAGAGAGCAGGTGTGATGAATGTAACACAAAACTGTCTGTCAGAGAGCAGGTGTGATGAATGTAACACTAAACTGTCTATCAGAGCAGGTGTGATGTAACACTAAACTGTCTATCAGAGCAGGTGTGACGAATGTAACACTAAACTGTCTATCAGAGAGCAGGTGTGATGTAGCACTAAACTGTCTATCAGAGGGCAGGTGTGATGTAGCACTAAACTGTCTATCCGAGAGCAGGTGTGATGTAGCACTAAACTGTCTATCTGAGAGCAGGTGTGATGAATGTAACACTAAACTGTCTATCAGAGCAGGTGTGACGAATGTAACACTAAACTGTCTATCAGAGAGCAGGTGTGATGTAACACTAAACTGTCTATCAGAGCAGGTGTGATGTAACACTAAACTGTCTATCAGAGAGCAGGTGTGATGAATGTAACACTAAACTGTCTATCAGAGAGCAGGTGTGATGAATGTAACACTAAACTGTCTATCAGAGAGCAGGTGTGATGAATGTAACACTAAACTGTCTATCAGAGAGCAGGTGTGATGAATGGAACACTAAACTGTCTATCAGAGAGCAGGTGTGATGAATGTAACACTAAACTGTCTATCAGAGAGCAGGTGTGATGAATGTAACACTAAACTGTCTATCAGAGAGCAGGTGTGATGAATGTAACACTAAACTGTCTATCAGAGAGCAGGTGTGATGAATGTAACACTAAACTGTCTATCAGAGAGCAGGTGTGATGTAACACTAAACTGTCTATCAGAGAGCAGGTGTGATGTAACACTAAACTGTCTATCAGAGAGCAGGTGTGATGAATGTAACACTAAACTGTCTATCAGAGAGCAGGTGTGATGTAACACTAAACTGTCTATCAGAGAGCAGGTGTGATGTAACACTAAACTGTCTATCAGAGAGCAGGTATGATGAATGTAACACTAAACTGTCTATCAGAGAGCAGGTGTGATGAATGTAACACTAAACTGTCTATCAGAGAGCAGGTGTGATAAATGTAACACTAAACTGTCTATCAGAGAGCAGGTGTGATGAATGTAACACTAAACTGTCTATCAGAGAGCAGGTGTGATATAACACTAAACTGTCTATCAGAGAGCAGGTGTGATGAATGTAACACTAAACTGTCTATCAGAGAGCAGGTGTGATGTGGCACTAAACTGTCTGTCAGAGAGCAGGTGTGATGTAGCACTAAACTGTCTATCAGAGCAGGTGTGATGAATGTAACACTAAACTGTCTATCAGAGAGCAGGTGTGATGAATGGAACACTAAACTGTCTATCAGAGAGCAGGTGTGATGAATGTAACACTAAACTGTCTATCAGAGAGCAGGTGTGATGAATGTAACACTAAACTGTCTATCAGAGAGCAGGTGTGATGAATGTAACACTAAACTGTCTATCAGAGAGCAGGTGTGACGAATGTAACACTAAACTGTCTATCAGAGAGCAGGTGTGATGAATGTAACACTAAACTGTCTATCAGAGAGCAGGTGTGATGAATGTAACACTAAACTGTCTATCAGAGAGCAGGTGTGATGTAACACTAAACTGTCTATCAGAGAGCAGGTGTGATGTAACACTAAACTGTCTATCAGAGAGCAGGTGTGATGAATGTAACACTAAACTGTCTATCAGAGAGCAGGTGTGATGAATGTAACACTAAACTGTCTATCAGAGAGCAGGTGTGATGTAGCACTAAACTGTCTACCAGAGAGCAGAGTGATGTAGCACTAAACTGTCTATCAGAGAGCAGGTGTGATGTAGCACTAAACTGTCTATCAGAGAGCAGGTGTGATGTAACACTAAACTGTCTATCAGAGCAGGTGTGATGTAACACTAAACTGTCTATCAGAGAGCAGGTGTGATGAATGTAACACAAAACTGTCTATCAGAGCAGGTGTGATGAATGTAACACTAAACTGTCTATCAGAGAGCAGGTGTGATGTAACACTAAACTGTCTATCAGAGCAGGTGTGATGTAACACTAAACTGTCTATCAGAGAGCAGGTGTGATGAATGTAACACTAAACTGTCTATCAGAGCAGGTGTGATGTAACACTAAACTGTCTATCAGAGAGCAGGTGTGATGAATGTAACACAAAACTGTCTGTCAGAGAGCAGGTGTGATGTAACACTAAACTGTCTATCAGAGCAGGTGTGACGAATGTAACACTAAACTGTCTATCAGAGAGCAGGTGTGATGTAGCACTAAACTGTCTATCAGAGGGCAGGTGTGATGTAGCACTAAACTGTCTATCCGAGAGCAGGTGTGATGTAGCACTAAACTGTCTATCTGAGAGCAGGTGTGATGAATGTAACACTAAACTGTCTATCAGAGCAGATGTGACGAATGTAACACTAAACTGTCTATCAGAGAGCAGGTGTGATGTAACACTAAACTGTCTATCAGAGCAGGTGTGATGTAACACTAAACTGTCTATCAGAGAGCAGGTGTGATGAATGTAACACTAAACTGTCTATCAGAGAGCAGGTGTGATGAATGTAACACTAAACTGTCTATCAGAGAGCAGGTGTGATGAATGGAACACTAAACTGTCTATCAGAGAGCAGGTGTGATGAATGTAACACTAAACTGTCTATCAGAGAGCAGGTGTGATGAATGTAACACTAAACTGTCTATCAGAGAGCAGGTGTGATGAATGTAACACTAAACTGTCTATCAGAGAGCAGGTGTGATGAATGTAACACTAAACTGTCTATCAGAGAGCAGGTGTGATGTAACACTAAACTGTCTATCAGAGAGCAGGTGTGATGTAACACTAAACTGTCTATCAGAGAGCAGGTGTGATGAATGTAACACTAAACTGTCTATCAGAGAGCAGGTGTGATGAATGTAACACTAAACTGTCTATCAGAGAGCAGGTGTGATGTAACACTAAACTGTCTATCAGAGAGCAGGTGTGATGAATGTAACACTAAACTGTCTATCAGAGAGCAGGTGTGATGAATGTAACACTAAACTGTCTATCAGAGAGCAGGTGTGATGTGGCACTAAACTGTCTGTCAGAGAGCAGGTGTGATGTAGCACTAAACTGTCTATCAGAGCAGGTGTGATGAATGTAACACTAAACTGTCTATCAGAGAGCAGGTGTGATGAATGGAACACTAAACTGTCTATCAGAGAGCAGGTGTGATGAATGTAACACTAAACTGTCTATCAGAGAGCAGGTGTGATGAATGTAACACTAAACTGTCTATCAGAGAGCAGGTGTGATGAATGTAACACTAAACTGTCTATCAGAGAGCAGGTGTGATGAATGTAACACTAAACTGTCTATCAGAGAGCAGGTGTGATGTAACACTAAACTGTCTATCAGAGAGCAGGTGTGATGTAACACTAAACTGTCTATCAGAGAGCAGGTGTGATGAATGTAACACTAAACTGTCTATCAGAGAGCAGGTGTGATGAATGTAACACTAAACTGTCTATCAGAGAGCAGGTGTGATGTAACACTAAACTGTCTATCAGAGAGCAGGTGTGATGAATGTAACACTAAACTGTCTATCAGAGAGCAGGTGTGATGAATGTAACACTAAACTGTCTATCAGAGAGCAGGTGTGATGAATGTAACACTAAACTGTCTATCAGAGAGCAGGTGTGATATAACACTAAACTGTCTATCAGAGAGCAGGTGTGATGAATGTAACACTAAACTGTCTATCAGAGAGCAGGTGTGATGTGGCACTAAACTGTCTGTCAGAGAGCAGGTGTGATGTAGCACTAAACTGTCTATCAGAGCAGGTGTGATGAATGTAACACTAAACTGTCTATCAGAGAGCAGGTGTGATGTAGCACTAAACTGTCTATCAGAGAGCAGGTGTGATGTAGCACTAAACTGTCTATCAGAGAGCAGGTGTGATGAATGTAACACTAAACTGTCTATCAGAGAGCAGGTGTGATGTAGCACTAAACTGTCTATCAGAGAGCAGGTGTGATGTAACACTTTCACATTTCTTTCTCTGTCTACTTGCTGTGTATTCCCCTCCATGGTGAAACCATTGTCCCGCTCTTTAGAAATGTTATTCCCCCGACTTCCCAAAAGATGTCATGCCGTGGCTTTGTTAGAAATCTATTACTAGCTACCCCTCTCACGCACACACACACACACACACACACACACACACACACACAGAATATATATAAACACACAAACACACACACACACAGAATATTAACCGTTCACAAAACATTATGAACACCTGCTCTTTCCATGGCATAGACTGAGCATGTGAATCCAGGTGAAAGCTATGATGATCCACTTCAATAAGTGTAGATGAAAGGGAGGAGACAGGTTAAAGAAGAAAATAAGCCTTGAGACTATTGAGACAAGGATTGTGTATGTGTTCCATTCAGAGTGTAATTGGACAAGACAACATATTGAAGTGTCATTGAACGGGGTATGGTAGTAGGTGTCAAGAAAGGCAATGCTGCTGGGTTTTTCACACTCAACAGTTTTCAGTGTGTATCAAGAATGGTCCACCACCCAAAGGACATCCAACCGGCACTCTCAGTCTGAGCACATCTTAGCTAAAAACAATGATTTCCACAGGCTAATATAATTACAAACAGACAGATAGGCTCTCAGTATGTCAAGTGTCAATAGATTATGTCACAGTGAAGGGGGACTCAATTGCCTCTATACTTACACCATCAAGAGAAGGCTTCACTGACACCTAGGCATAATTATATATTAATATTATGGTTAAACACATTCTATGATTAGACGGTTCAACTGTTCCATCTTCACTTCACACATGCTCTGCTACACTTCAAATCGAAATAACAACACAATCAATAAAAACAGTGACGTTCTGAGGGCCTTCAAATCATCAAATCAAATTGTATTTGTCACATGCGCCTAATACAACAGGTGTAGACCTTACAGTGAAATGCTTACTTACAAGCCCTTAACCAACAATGCAGTTAAGAAAAATAAGTGTTAAAGTATTTAGTAAAATGAACTTAAGTGAAAAATAAATGAATAAAATAAATCAAATATAAAAAATTATAATTAAACAGTAACAATAAAATAACAGTAACGAGGCAATATACAGGGAGTACCGGTGTCACGTCAATCGATCAATCAAATGTATTTATAAAGCCCTTTTTACATCAGCCGACGTCACATAGTGCTATACAGAAACCCAGCCTAAAACCCCAAATAGCAAGCAATGCAGATGAAGAAGCTTGGTGGCTATGAAAAACTCCCTAGAAAGAAAGGAGCCTAGGAAATAACCTAGAGACAAACCAGGCTCTGATGGGTGGCCAGTCCTCTTCTAGCTGTGCCATCTACTCCTCCCCTCCGGCGTTCGTCGTCGCCGGTTTACTAACCATCTGTCCTGGCATTCATCATTACGCGCACCTGGACTTCATCACTTCAGTGAGTTCCTCCCCTATGTCTGTCACTTCCTTAGTTCCATTCCGCAGGTAGTATTGACTATGTGTTTCATGTCTGTACGCTACTTTTGTTTCTTGTTTTGCTCCATGTGCAGTGTATTATTAAACTCACCACCTGCACTTGCTTCCAGACTCCCAGCGTCCTCGTTACAACTGGTGCAGAGTCAATGTACAGGGGCACAGGTTAGTCGAGTTAGTTAAGGTAATATGTACATGTAGGTAAAGTGACTATGCATAGATAATAAACAAAGAGTAGCAGCAGCATAAAAATGGGGCTGGGGGGGGGGTCAATGCAACTAGTCCGGGTAGACTTTTGATGAGCTGTTCAGGAGTCTTATGACTTGGGGGTAGAAGCTGTTAAGAAGCCCTTTCGACCTAGACTTGGCGCTCCGGTACCGTTTGCCGTGCGGTAGCAGAGAGAACAGTCTATGACTAGGGACGCTGGAGTCTTTGGCAATTTTGAGGGCCTTCCTCTGACACTGCCTGGTATGTACTGGGCCTCACGCACTACCCTCTGTAGTGCCTTGCGGTCGAAGGCCAAACAGATGCCATACCAGACGGTGATGCAACCAGGATGCTCTCGGGTGCAGCTGTATAACTTTTTGCACCATGCCAAATCTTTTCAACTTCCTGAGGGAGAATAGGCGTTGTTGTGCCCTCTTCATGACTGTCTTGGTTTTTTTGGACTATGATAGTTCGTTGGTGCTCAACCTGCTCCACTACAGCCCCGTCAATGATAATGGGGGCGTGCTTGGCCCTCTGTTTCCTGTAGTCCACAATCATCTCCTTCGTCTTGATCACGTTGAGGGAGAGGTAGTTATCCTGCACCACACTGCCAGGTCTCTTACCTCCTCCCTATAGGCTGTCTCATCGTTATCGATGATCAGGCCTACCACTGTCGTCGGCAAACTTAATGATGAACAGGGAGTACGGGAGGGGACTGAGCACCCACCCCTGAGGGGCCCCCGTGTTGAGAATCAGAATAGCAGATGTGTTGTTACCTATCCTTACCACCTGGGGGTGGCCCGTCAGGAAGTCCAGGATCCAGTTGCAGAGGGAGGTGTTAGTCACAGGATCCTTAGAGTAGTGATTAGCTTTGAGGGCACTATGGTGTTGAACACTGAGCTGTAGTCAATGAATAGCATTCTCACATAGATGTTCCTTTTCTCCAGGTGGGAGAGGGCAGTGTGAAGTGCAATAGAGATTGCATCACCTGTGGATCTGTTGGGCAGTATGCAAATTGGAGCAGGTCTAGGGTTTCAGGGATAATGGTGTTGATGTGAGCCATGACCAGCATTTCCATACACCTGGCGCAGACAGAGATGGTCACCTCTATTCACGTTCTTAGGAAACTATGCAGTATTTGTTTTTTTATGTATTATTTCTTACGCTGTTACCCCACGAAATCTTACGTTTTATTACATACAGCCCGGAAAAACTATTGGATTTGTATTTTAATTTTTTTAACCTTTATTTAACTAGGCAAGTCAGTTAAGAACAAATTCTTATTTTCAATGACGGCCTAGGAACAGTGGGTTAACTGCCTGTTCAGGGGCAGAACGACAGATTTGTACCTTGTCAGCTCAGGGATTTGAACTTGCAACCTTTCGGTTACTAGTCCAACACTCTACCCTGCCACCCCTGAGCAACATTAAGAGCAACATTAACTTACCAACATTAGGACCAGGAATACGACTTTCCCTAAGTGGATCCTTTGTTGGACCACCACCCAGGACAATGGATCACAGTAGGCGATCCCAAATCAATTGCTTACCCCTCCCGAGTATACTACTCGCCTATGTTCAGTCTCTTGACAACAATGTAAACGAAATTCGAGCAAGGGTTGCCTTCCAGAGAGACATCAGAGATTGCAACATTCTCTGTTTCACCCAGTTTCTTCACGCATCGTGCTGACAGAAACAAACATCTCTCTGGTAAGAAGAAGGGCGGTGGGGTCTATGCCTTATGATTAATGAGTTGTGGTGTGATCATAACAACATACAGGAACTCAAGTCCTTTTGTTCACCTGATCTAGAATTCCTTACTATCAAATGCTGACCGCATTATCTGCCAAGAGAATTCTCTTCGATTAGAATCACAGCCATTTATATCCCCAAGCAGAATCCTTGATGGCCCTGAAAGAACTTCATTGGACTCTATGTAAACTGGAAACCACATATCCTGAGGCTGCATTTACTGTAGCTGGAGATTTTAGCAAAGCTAATCTGAAAACAAGGCTCCCAAAATGTTATCAGCATATCGAATGCGCGACCCGGGATGACAACATTCTGGATCATTGCTTCTCTAACTTCCACCAAGCAATCAAAGCCGTCCCTCACCGTCCTATCGGCAAATCTGACCACGACTCCATGTTGTTGCTCCCAGCCTATAGACAGAAATTAAAACAGGAAACACCCATTGTCAGTTCAATGCTGGTCCGACCAATCTTATTCCACGTTTCAAGATTGCTTAGATCACGTGGACTTGGATATGTTCCGGATAGCCTCAGACAACAACATTGATGTATACGTTGATTCGGTGAGCGAGTTAATTAGCAAGTGCATCGGTGATATTTGCCACACAGCCAGGAGTGGTGGGTGCAGAGTCAAGCGCAAAGAGCAGAAGATAATGGGATAAACCAAACTTTATTACGGTATCCAAAAGTAACGGCAAAAACAAATATGTCCAACCCAAATCTAGGCACCAAACAGTCAGTGAACATAACCCGTAACCAACCTAGACTAACAGAGAACAAGCCCGCACAAAAGCAGGCGGGCCTAACAGGCTTAAATAGTCCTGAACCAAAACTCGAACAAGAAACAGGTGCAACCAATAAGACATAACAAACAGAAAAGGAAAAGGGGATCGGTGGCAGCTAGTAGACCGGCGATGACGACCGCTGAGTGCTGCCCGAACAGGCAGTGGAGCCAACTTCGGTGGAAGTCGTGACAACGTTGTACACATGGTGACTACTAAAACCTTCCCCACCAGAAACCCTGGATTGATGGCAGCATTCGCGCAAAACTGAAAGCGCGAACCACTGCATTTAATCATGGCAAGGCGACCGGAAACATGACCGAATGCAAACAGTGTACCAATTCCCTACGCAAGGCAATCAAACAAGCTAAGCGTTAGTGAATTACAAAAATTACATGAATTACAAAAATGAATTACAAAAAGAAAACCAGCCCTGTCATTGACACTAACGTCTTGCTACCAGACAAACTAAACAACTTATTTTCTCGCTTTGAGGACAATACAGTGCCACAGCCCGCTATCAAAACCTGCGTGCTCTCCCTCACCGAGGCCAACGTGTAGAACATTTAAATCTGCCAGACCAGACAGCATCCCTAGCCGCATCCTCAGAGCATGCGCAGACCAGCTGGCTGGTGTGTTTACGGACATATTCAATCAATACCTATCCCAGGTCTGCTGTTCCCACATGCTTCAAGAGGGCCACCATTGTTCCTGTTCCCCAAGAAAGCTAACCTTTTTAGCGCAGGGGTTCTGCTAGCGGAACCCCTTGACAACATTCCACTGAAATGGCAGCGTGTGAAATTCCAAATTATTTTTTTGAAATATGTTAACTTTAACTTCATTAACGTCTTGGATATAGGGGGCGCTCTTTTAATTTATGGATAAAAAAACATTCCCGTTTTAAACAAAATATTTTGTCACGAAAAGATGCTCGACTATGCATATAATTGACAGCTTTGGAAAGAAAACACTGCAAAGATATTGTCTGTGAGTGCCACAGAACTAATGCTACAGGCGAAACCAAGATGAAATTTCATACAGGAAGTGCCCCAGATTTTGAATGCGCTGTGTTCCAATGTCTCCTTATATGGCTGTGTATGGGTCACGAATGAGCTTAGACTTTCTGTCGTTTCCCCAAGGTGTCGACAGCATTGTGACGTATTTGTAGGCAAATCATTGGAAGATTGACCTTAAGAGACTACATCTACCAGGTGGCCGCTTGGTGTCCTCCATTGCAATTATTGTGTAATCTCCAGCTGCGTGTATTTTTTGTTTGCTTCGAGGAGAAACACAGCTGCCACGAATGATTTATCATCGAATAGATATGTGAAAAACACCTTGATGATTGGTTCTAAACAACGTTTGCCATGTTTCTGTCGATATTATGGAGTTAATTTGGTAAAAAGTTTGGCTGCATTTTCAGATTTTTTTCTTAGCCAAACAATGATGAACAAAACGGAGCGATTTCTCCTACACAAATAATCTTTTTGGAAAAAATGAACATTTGCTATCTAACTGAGAGTCTCCTCATTGAAAACATCCAAAGCTCTTCAAAGGTAAATTATTTTATTTGAATGCTTTTCTTGTTTTTGTGAAAATGTTGCCTGCTGAATGCTAGGCTTAATGCTATGTTAGCTATCAATACTCTTACACAAATGCTTGTGTAGCTATGGGTGAAAAGCATATTTTGAAAATCTGAGATGACAGTGTTGTTAACAAAAGGCTAAGCTTGTGAGTGAATATATTTCTTTCATTTCATTTGCGATTTTCATGAATAGTTAACGTTGCGTTATGGTAATGAGCTTGAGGCTATAATTACGCTCCCGGATACGGGATTGCTCGACGCAAGAAGTTAACAAGTCCAATACAGCAGATGAAAGATAAACGTCTTGTTATTAATCTACCTATCATGTCCGATTTAAAACATGCTTTACAGCGAAAGAACATCATATGATTATGTTAGATCACAGCCAAGTCGAAAAAACACAGCCATTTTTCCAGCCAAAGATAGGAGTCACAAAAAACAGAAATATAGATAAAATGAATCACTAACTTTGGATGATCTTCATCAGATGACACTCATAGGACATCATGTTACACAATACATGTATGTTTTGTTCGATAATGTCCATATTTATATCCAAAAATCTCATTTTACATTGGCGCGTTACGTGCAGTAATGTTTTGATTCCAAAACATCCGGTGATTTTGCAAAAATACTCATAATAAACATCGATAAAAGATACAAGTGTTATTCACAGAATTAAAGATAGACTTCTCCTTAATACTGCAACCACTGTGTCAGATTTTTTAAAAACTTTACGGAAAAAGCATAATCTGAGAACGGTGCTCAGAGAGGAATATCCTGCATTTTGGAGTCAACAAAGTTAGAAATAACACCATAAATATTAACTTACCTTTGATGATCTTCATTAGAATGCACTCCCAGGAATCCCAGTTCGACAATAAATGACTGATTTGTTCCATAAAGTCCATAATTTATGTCCAAATAGCCACTTGTTGTTAACGTGTTCAGCCCAGTAATCCATCTTCATGAGGTGTGAGCACTTCGTCCAGACAAAAACTAAAAAGGTCCGTTACAGGTTGTAGAAACAAGTCAAACGATGTATGGAATCAATCTTTAGGATGTTTTTAACATAAAACATCAATAATGTTCCAACCGGAGAATTCCTATGTCTGAAGAAAAGCACTGGAATGAGAGGTTACCCTGTCGGGAGCACGCGTCAAACTCTGCCAGACCACTGACTCAAACAGGTCTCATGAGCCCCTCCTTTATAGTAGCATCCTCAAACCAGTTTCTAAAGACGGTTGACATCTAGTGGAAGCCGGGAAGCCGTAGGAAGTGCAACATAACCAATATCCCACTGCATCTTCAATAGGGGCTGAGTTGAAAAACGACAAACCCACAGATATCCCACTTCCTGGTTGGATTTTTCTCAGGTTTTCGCCTGCCATATGAGTTCTGTTATACTCACAGACATCATTCAAACAGTTTCAGAAACGTCAGTGTTTTCTATCCAATACTAATAATAATATGCATATATTAGCATCTGGGACAGAGTAGGAGGCAGTTCACTCTGGGCATGCTATTCATCCAAAAGTTAAAATGCTGCCTATCCCAAAAAGGCTAAGGTAACTGAGCTAAATGACTATCGCCCCATAGCACTCACTTCTGTCATCATGAAGTGCTTTGAGAGACTAGTCAAGGGTCATATTACCTCCACCCTACCTTACACCCTAGACCCACTCCAATTTGCTTACCACTGCAATAGGTCCATAGACGATGCAATCACAATCACACTGCACACTGTCCTAACCCATCTGGACAAGAGGAATACCCATGTAGGAATGCTGTTCATCGATTACAGCTTAGCATTTAACACCATAGTACCCTCCAAACTCGTCATTAAGCTCGAGACCCAGTCCTGTGCAACTGGGTCCTGGACTTTCTGCCGGGCCGCCCCCAGGTGATGAGGGTAGGAAACAACATCTCCACCCCGCTGATCCTCAACACTGTGGCCCCACAAGGGTGCGTTCTGAGCCTTCTCCTGTACTCCCTGTTCACCCATGACTGTGTGGCCATGCACGCCTCCAACTCAATCATTAAGTTTGCAGACGACACTACAGTGGTAGTGTTCCTCTGTGCTAGGCTGAGAAGCCGTCACGCACACCACACCTTCCAAACCACAGTAAACGAAAACTCAGTCTTCTTCCATCCTAACTTTGAAAATAAAAATTTAAAGAAAAGACCAAGGACAGAGCCCTCCACACCAAACACTCAAACTTCCAAAAAAACCTCCCAGCATACACTGCGAGAGAGAGGGAGAGACCAACTGAGGAGGATAGATGAAACCATTTTACCCCACAGCAGGGACTCTTTTCAGAGGTTGTGTCAAACAGCCGAGTTAACCAGTGTCTTAGTCATTCCCTGAGGTGTCCAGGAAACCTGCTATAGCAGGCGGATTTACTACAGGCTACCTGACTGGAAAATATGTCTTAATAGCTACCTATTGAAGAGGAGCAGAGGGGAATGGATGGATTACAGTATAGGTCTGGAGAACAAGCTGTAGTCACACTGATGCCTCACTCTTCTGTTGGAGTGGAGAGGTAAGAATATGAGGAGGGAAGAAGAGAGGGGAGGAGATTAGAAAAGAAGAGCATGCATGCATTGATTATAGTTGAGACTTGCTAATGTGGGCCAATGGACCATGTTTTAACAGCCAACCATGTAAATCCTGGTTCTCTGAGGTCCAGATAGAAAGTTCAAAGCACGCACTCTCAGCCCTCGCTTCCTATCCTTCAGCTCTCTCTTACTCTCCTTCAGCTTTTCTACCCTCTCTTTCAGCTCTATCTTACTCTTCTTCTGCTCTCTCTACCTCGCCTTCAGCTCTTACTTCCCTCTCTTTCAGCTCTCTTCCCTCTCCTTCACCTCTCTCTTCCTCTCCTTCAGCCATCTCTTTCTCTCCTTCAGCTCTCTCTTCCTCTCCTTCAGCTCTCTCTTCCTCTCCTTCAGCTCTTTCAGCTCTCACTTTCAGCTCTCTCTTTCTCTATTTCAGCTCTTTCTTCCCTCTCTTTCAACTCTCTTCCATCACTTTCAGCTCTCTCTTCCCTCTCTTTCAGCTCTCTCTTACCTCTCTTCCACCTCTCTCTTCCTCTCCTTCACCTCTCTCTTCCTCTCTGGAGAGTGTGTGTGGGGGGCAAGAGGGATGAGGGATAGTGTGTGCGGGGAGGGGGGAGAAGGATAAGGGAGTGTGTGTGGGGGGGCAAGAGGGATGAGGGAGTGTGTGGGGGGAAAGAGGGATGAGGGAATGGGGGGGCAAGAGGGATGAGGGAGTGTGTGTGTGGGGGGGAGGGCAAGAGGGATGAGGAAGTGTGTGTGGTGGGGCAAGAGGGATGAGGGAGTGTGGGGGGGGCAAGAATGATGAGGGAGTGTGTGTGTGAGCAAGAGGGATGAGGGAGTGTGTGTGTGAGAGGGGCGAGAGGGATGAGGGAGTGTGTGTGGGGGGGCAAGAGAAATGAGGGAGTATGTGTGTGGGGGGGCAAGAGGGATGAGGGAGTGTGTGAAATGGTCAGCACTAGGTGGTGCACTTGCTCTCCTTGGCTTTCTGCCCTCTAGCTCTCTCATGCTGTCACTCTTGCTCTCTCATGCTCTCTCTCTCTTTCTCATGTGCTCACTCTCTCTCTCTATCATGCTCTCTCTCATGTTCTCTCTCTCTCCCCCCTCACTCTCCCTCTCACTCTCTCTCTGTCATGCTCTCTCTCTCTAATGCTCTCACTCTCTCCCTGTAACTTATTTTTAAGAGCATCAAAAGCTTTTGTTTATTTTTTGCTAACTGACTAGTGGCTGTAAATGGATAGGGTCTCACTGTGTCACTGTGTGTCCTGAGGTGAGGTCCAGCTAATAGCCCAGAGGTACGAGGGATGGAGTGAGGTAAAGAGAGAGAAATGGTGGTGAAAAAGGGAGAGGTGAAGATGTACACTGACTGTGACACAGGCTATATACAGATACATGTCACATGGAAATACCGTAGAGAGAAAGAGAGAGAGGACTGTTGGGCAGAGTATTTATGGGGTAGAGGAAGAGTGAGGGAGAGGGGAGGAGGAAGTTTTGTTGATGTGGTTTAAGGGGATTTTCAATCCCAGCAGAAGTACTTTTCACTAAATTAAAAATTATCATCTGTGCTGGTGGAGAAACAATGGGCAAATATCAATTCTGAGAGTGCCTGAACTAGACTTTGCTAAGGAGAGAGGGTTAGAGAGAGAGTTAGGGAGAAAGAGAGATGGGGAGAGTGGGGTTGAAATGGGAGAAGAGAGGAGAGAGCGTCTGCTAAGCTCAGGGAAGAATTGAGAGAGGTGAGGAGAGATTGATGGAAAGAAAGAGGAGGGAGGAGTGTCCCCAGCTGTAATTAGGTAGTAGTCCTAGAGGGTCTGAGTTTAAGCACCCATTAAACACAATTCACATTGATTGTCTCCTTCAGCAGAGTCAAATCACCCTGGCAGTCGAAAACCACATTTGAAACACCCAGCAGTTTGACTTGTATAGTGTGTATTCACTAAGACTTATGAATGGTCTTTAACAGATGCACCACCCCCCTGTTCTCATCTGATGTGGTCATGGGGGGAGTCAGAATGAAATTAACACCTCACCCTCCTCTCTCTTTCGCAAGTCCTTTTTTTCACCCCCGCTCCACTCCTCGACGTTGCCCTTGAATTGAATTGAGAGGGACACAGACAGAGACAGAGAGACAGAGACAGAGGGTATCTAAGAAAGTGTGATGCATCCCTTAGTCATCCATACATGTGACACCAAATGTGCCAATGGGTCCTCTGTGCCATCCCGTCTTGCCTTGTGTGTGTGTGTGTGTGTGTGTGTGTGTGTGTGTGTGTGTGTGTGTGTGTGTGTGTGTGTGTGTGTGTGTGTGTGTGTGTGTGTGTGTGTGTGTGTGTGTGTGTGTGTTCGTAGGTTGGTCCACAAGTGATATATATATATATATTATATATAAATATTATATTCTATATTATATATATATATTATATTAATCAGAGAGAGAGAGAGAGAGAGGGGACTTTTTGTATTTTCTTTACTGAAACATTCTCATTTAATTTAAAACTCACCCCCCCCCCTTAAAAAAACAAAAATATATCCTGTACTGCATACATGTACCATACTCACCTTTCCATCTACCACATGATACAAACCAACATCACAATACCCACTCCTACTTTAATTTTTTTTAATTTCACCTTTATTTAACCAGGTAGGCTAGTTGAGAACAAGTTCTCATTTGCAACTGCGACCTGGCCAAGATAAAGCATAGCAGTGTGAACAGACAACACAGAGTTACACATGGAGTAAACAATTAACAAGTCAATAACACAGTAGAAAAAAAAGGGGAGTCTATATACATTCTGTGCAAAAAGGCATGAGGAGGTAGGCAAATAATTACAATTTTGCAGATTAACACTGGGGTGATAAATGATCAGATGGTCATGTACAGGTAGAGATATTGGTGTGCAAAAGAGCAGAAAAGTAAATAAATAAAAACAGTATGGGGATGAGGTAGGTGAAAATGGGTGGGCTATTTACCAATAGACTATGTACAGCTGCAGCGATCGGTTAGCTGCTCAGATAGATGTTTGAAGTTGGTGAGGGAGATAAAGTCTCCAACTTCAGCGATTTTTGCAATTCGTTCCAGTCACAGGCAGCAGAGTACTGGAACGAAAGGCGGCCAAATGAGGTGTTGGCTTTAGGGATGATCAGTGAGATACACCTGCTGGAGCGCGTATATCCAAAACATCTCCCCCAGCTATACAGACAGCCCCCCCAACAAACCATATCTCCTCAACATCTCCCCAGCTATACATACACCCCCCATCCCCCACACACCATATCTCCTCAAACATCTCCCCCAGCTATACAGACAGCCCCCCAACAAACCATATCACCTCAAACATCTCCTCAAACATCCCCCCAGCTATACAGACAGCCCCCCCAACAACTATATCTCCTCAAACATCTCCCCCAGCTATACAGACAGCCCCCCAACACACCATATCTCCTCAAACATCTACCCCAGCTATACAGACAGCCCCCCAACAAACTATATCTCCTGAAACATCTCCCCCAGCTATACAGACAGCCCCCCCAACAAACTATATCTCCTGAAACATCTCCCCCAGCTATACAGACAGCCCCCCCAACACACCATATCTCCTCAAACATCTCCCCCAGCTATACAGACAGCCCCCCAACACACCATATCACCTCAAACATCTCCCCCAGCTATACAGACAGCCCCCCAACACACCATATCACCTCAAACATCTCCCCCAGCTATACAGACAGCCCCCCAACACACCATATCACCTCAAACATCTCCCCAGCTATACAGACAGGTGGCAGGGTAGCCTAGTGGTTAGAGTGTTAGAGAGTTAGAGAAGCAACCGAAAGGTTGCAAGTTCAAATCCCCGAGCTGACATGGTACAAATCTGTCGTTCTGCCCCTGAACAGACAGTTAACTCACTGTTCCTAGGCCGTCATTGAAAATAAGAAATGGTTTTTAACTGACTTGCCTGGTTTAAAAAAAAGGTAAAAATAGTGAAGGGTCTTTTACCCTTTGACCATGTTTCTTCTTGTTAGCCAAATAGCTAACTTTGCCTGAGCAAACAGAAAATTCAACAACACACATTTGGCCTTCTCCTTATTCGAATACCTGTATCCCATTATAAACATCCCAACAGTAAAATCCACCCCCAACCTCTCACATAGACATTCCAACAGAGACATTAATGGGATTAACCTGAAGCACACAGAAAACACATGAATCACAGTTTATTTTATTTTACAGAAAGGACACCCCTTCCCGATTCCCGGTTCAACCCGTGCCAACCAGCTGTTAGTGGCCAGGGCTCTATGAAGAACCCTCCACTGGAGGTCCGTTGACCTCTTTGGTACTGGGGGTTTGTAGAGCCCCCTCCATCTAAAGCCCACCATACTCTCTGCCCCACATACCCCCTGCCACTGATGTGCCCTCACTCCTGTTAGGCTCCTAATGTTCCTAACCTTAACTCAGAGGTTGTAGAGGGCTTTACCTCCCACATCCTCAAACTCCCCAGGCTCGGAATGTTAAAATCTAACAAGTCCTCCAGACCCACTTGCCAGTCTCCAGTCTCTGCCGTGACCTGCAGTGTCGGAAACAGTGGTGGCCCCTCTCCCTTTGGCCGCTCAAATAACCCCCTTACCAGCTCAGACAGTGCCTCCTGGACCTCCTCCATGAATCACTCCAGCAGCCTAAGAGACGTTATTCCTGTTTGTTGTGCCAAGACTTCCGTGTTTTCCACCCCTACTCTCCCAGCAGTCTCAGGTCACCCAGCCTTTGTAACCCCCCTGCCATCAGTTGCATCTACAGGGTGGCCGACTGAACCGATCTAAAAGGGATGGCTGGGTTGTGGAAGATAGGCTCCTCCCACACCACAGCCCAGGCTCCACACCCCCTTCTCGTGTGGGCCTTAGTAGCTGTCAGGCCCTAAGCACTGCAGAGTAAAAATCTGAGAGACCTGATTTACTCAGCCTCTCCAGCTTCATGAGGAACAGCTGCCGGTCCAACCCTAATCCACCAGTTCTCCTCAGCAGCGGTTCCCTCCAGCCAAAATCTGTATGGTACAGCAGTCTCTGCACCACCTTTAGATGGAAAGCAGCCATCCTGCTCTCCAGTTCCACCAGGCCCTGTCCTCCTTCGTGGACGGTCATGTACAACACTGCCACCCTCAGCCAGTGATGGCCTTACCACAAGAAGTCCCCCAGTCTTGACACCACTGCCTGTGACAGCCCTCCCAGTTCTTCCTGACCCACTTCTCCGAGCCCAGGTACACCCCCAACACTTTAAGCCTTCACAAACCCACTGCGAGCCCCCTGGAAGCAAAGGAGGAGCCCTATCCCCCAATGCCCCACATAAAAGAGCTTTGCTCTTGCCCCAGTTTACCTTAGCTGATGAAGCTCCTTTGTACACCTTCAGACTGGTCTCTAGTGCCTGCCTATCTTGACCATCACGGAAACTGCATAGGCTGACACTGCTATGCCTGTCACCACATCCATTCCTGTCCAGCACACCCCCTGCATTCTCATGCATAGCAGTCCTAAAAGAGGCTCAATGGCTAGTGTATATAACTGCCCATATAGAGGGCATCCTTGTTTAATGCCCCGTCTCACCCAGACCGGCCTACTGAGCCCCCCTCCCACCTTAACCATAAATGATGCCCCAACATACAACAGCTTCACACAGGTCAAAAAACTCTTCCCAAACCCAAACACAGACATCACATTAAACAGATACTCATGGTCCACTCTATCAAAAGCATTCTCTTGATCTAAAGAGACCAGTCCTAAGTTCACATTAGAACCTCTCGATAAGTCCCTAATTAAGAACAAGTTGTCCATGATTGAGCATCCCGGTACACAATACTGTATGTTTGGTACTTATGTACAATCGAGTCCAAATGGGACTTCAGTCTGTTAGATAAGACCTTGGCACATAACCTGTAATCCGAGTAATGCCACAGGCTTCCAGTTCTTAAGTTCACACAAGTCCCTTTTTTTGGGCAGTAGAGTCAGAGCCTACTGACGGCAGCTCATCGGCAACTCTCCTACCCCGACACATTCACACAACACGCAAAATAAGTCCTGTCCAATTATTCCCCAGAATTTTTTGATAAAACTCCACAAGACTTGAGCACACATAGGATCACACACTTCTGCCCTATACAAATCACTATAAAGCTCCACAGTCCGCTCCTGCATCTCACCCACCACAGAGGTCACCCACCCATCAGACAGCCGTAGACAATGCATACCCTTGGCTTCACTGCTCTGTCTTTCCAAACCAAAGAAGAAGAAGCTGGGAGCATCCTTGACCTTGAGCATGGAGAACCTAGCTCTTACAAGTGCTCCCTTTGCTTTAACCTGCGAAAAACTGCCCAGTTCCCTACATAATTCAGCTAAATTAGCCCGGAGGCCTACATTGCCTTGCCCCACCATCTCTACCTCCATCTCACTAATACAATGCTCTATTTCCCCCAATACTCTCCTAGCCTCTGAGGATGAGAGAGCTGTGTACTGTTGACAGAAAAGCTGAATTTTAACTTTCCCCACATCCCACCATTGACTCAGAGTCTCATACTCCTCTCTTCGCTGCCCCCACCTTTCCCAAAAGGACTGAAAACCTGAGCGAAAAAGAGAATCTTGTAAGAGCTTTACATTGAACATCCAATGGGATGCATGCCGGGGCCCTGGTGAAATAGACAGCCGAGTCATGGTTATGTGGTGATCCGAAAACCCCACCGGGAGAATTGTAGCGCCCAACAACCTATTGCTCCGATTCCTAGGCATGTAAAACCGATCAAGTCAGGCTGCACTCACCCTAGCCCCAAAAACCTTCACCCATGTATACTGTCTTGTGTTTGGATGTTTAGTTCTCCAAACATCCACTAGGTTGAACTGATTAATGATGTCCCTTAACACTCCCACTGACACTGAATGAGGCTCTTCCCCATTTCTGTCTTTTGTAAAAATCCATTCATCCATCCATCCATACAGTTCCAGTCCCCTCCAACCACCAGCGTCTCCTCAGGCGCCACCTGTGAGAGTTCCTGTCTAAGACTCCCAAATAGAACCCCTCGTTTTAGGCGCATTCACATTTATAAAGACAAAACCCATGTTGTTAATTTCTGCTTTAACAACAAGCAGCCTACCCCTACACAAATCCTTTGAGGAGCAAATTTTTAAAGACAGACCCGGTGCAAAAAGGACTGTCTCCCCTGCACTAAGATCTGTCCCATGGATCAACACACAGACAGACCCGGTGCAAAAAGGACTGCCACTCCTGCACTAAGATCTGTCCCATGGATCAACACACAGACAGACCCGGTGCAAAAAGGACTGCCACTCCTGCACTAAGATCTGTCCCATGGATCAACACACAGACAGACCCGGTGCAAAAAGGACTGTCTCCCCTGCATTAAGATTTGTCCCATGGCTCAACACACAGACAGCCCCGGTGCAAAAGGACTGTCTCCCCTGCATTAAGATTTGTCCCATGGCTCAACACACAGACAGCCCCGGTGCAAAAGGACTGTCTCCCCTGCATTAAGATTTGTCCCATGGCTCAACACACAGACAGCCCCGGTGCAAAAAGGACTGTCTCCCCTGCACTAAGATTTGTCCCATGGCTCAACACACAGACAGACCCAATGCTAAAGGACTGCCACCCCTGCACTAAGATTTGTCTCATGGATCAACACACAGACAGCCCCGGTGCTAAAGGACTGTCTCTCCTGCACTAAGATTGTCCCATGGCTCAACACACAGACAGCCCCAGTGCAAAAAGGACTGTCTCCCCTGCATTAAGATTTGTCCCATGGCTCAACACACAGACAGCCCCGGTGCAAAAGGACTGTCTCCCCTGCATTAAGATTTGTCCCATGGCTCAACACACAGACAGCCCCGGTGCAAAAGGACTGTCTCCCCTGCATTAAGATTTGTCCCATGGCTCAACAGACAGACAGCCCCGGTGCAAAAAGGACTGTCTCCCCTGCACTAAGATTTGTCCCATGGCTCAACACACTCGCCCCTTCCACCAGAGCCCCCAATCGACTTCATTCAACACATCACTATGAGTCTCCTGAAAAAACAACACCTGTACTTTTTTTGTTTTACACACTCCTCTTTCCCACATCTCTGGCGCCATATACAGCATATTGAGCGAGCCTACCCGAAGAGTCTCCATAAGAAGTGGGAGAAAAGCCAGCAGAGAAAGAGACCAATAGCAAAGCTCAAAACGCCCCTGTGTCAGAAAGAAAATATACATCTAAACAGTGTCTGAAGGTAAATCTTTACACACTGTTGTGACCTACTTCCTCAACCTAAACCGTTTCCTGGGTGAGAGGACACCATGCCCCTAATTTTTCATAGCATGTGTACTTAGACGTATACTTAGACCCCTCTGCTTGACTGGCTGTCAGCTACGGCCCCAATGAAGAGGAGTCTGAAAAAAATAACTCCTCATCCTCATCCTCTTCCTCAGACTCACTTTCCTCCTCATCTCTATCTCCCACCCTGACCACCTGCCCTTCCTCTCTGGTCAGGGCATCACCCACAGAAACAGGCAAAATTTCCATGGTGCCTTTGTCCACAACCTTTTTCCTTTTCTGCTTGACACCCTCCTCCTCCCCCCCTAGTCTCTTACACTTCCCCACTATACACTCCTCACCCACTAGAATAACCTGACTAGGCCCAGCCTCATCTACACCACCATCCATAGCCTGACTAGACCCAGCCTCCACTTCCCCACCATCTCTAGCCTGACTGGACCCAGCCTCCGCTACACCACCATCCATAGCATGACTATACCCAGCCTCAGCTACCCCACCATCTCTAGCCTGACTAGACCCAGCCTCCGCTTCCCCACCATCTCTAGCCTGACTAGACTCCGCCTCATCTACACCACCATCCATAGCCTGACTAGACTCCGCCTCATCTACACCATCATCCATAGCCTGACTAGACCCAGCCTCCGCTTCCCCACCATCTCTAGCCTGACTAGGCCCAGCCTCATCTACACCACCATCCCTGGCATGACTAGGCCCAGCTTCTGCTGTCTGCATCTCATTACCCCCTGTACTTTGACCTCGATTTCCCCCACTGGCTCTTGTACCCTCACCTTGTCTATGGCCTTTATGTGGGCACACAAAGCTCTTATGCCCCAAATCCCCACTTTCAAAACACTGTAGACTCTCTGTGCTGGCAAACCCTGCATAGAGCCCCTCCCCATGCCTCACTTTAAAATGCACATTTAGCTGTTGCTCATTGTTGTTCAGAAACAAACTTTCCTCCAGAATAAAACAACGTGCTTAACGGCATCTGCCTGAAAACCTGCCGACACGAAAACCGCTAGCAAACTTACCAAAATGACTCAGCTCTTTCCTGATTTGATAATACGTAATAAAGAGAGGCAAATTTGCAACTACCACTCTTGTCGAAGGGGTAGAGAGATGTGAAATTGACACCAACACATCCCTTACAAATAGTCCGATAGCAATTAGCCTACCAACCAAATTAGCTCTTTTCATGAACACAACCACAGCTTTTTTCATTCTAGAAGCAGAATGTATAAATTCAGCTCCTACCTGTTCACCGACTGCGAGCAGAACCTCCTCCACCTTATTAACTCCATTCTCAGGAACACACCTGAATCCATGCCGTATCGACAGCGTCTCCTCCGCGCTAGGCTGAGAAGCACACCACACCTTCCAAACCCCAGGAAAAAACGGTGGATACCGCTAGAGCAAGTATTGCATTTACCCCCCACCATAGAAAAATTAAATTTAAAGAAAATACCAAGAAAATAATCAAGAAAGTTAGTCAGGACGGAGCCCTCCACACCAAATACTCAAACTCCACAAAACTCCCAGCATGCACACAGAGAGAGAGAGAGAGAGAGAGAGAGAGAGAGAGAGAGAGAGAGAGAGAGAGAGAGAGAGAGACCCGCAGAAAGTCAACCTCCCAGCACAGAGTACTACTCCCTCATTGAAATGAAAGATAAATTCACCCAGCTGGACGTAAGGCAGGTGAAGCTGGAACAGTAGGTGAACACACTCCAGTCAGCACAAAAAATTGTCCAGCTCAACAACACCCTCTCAACCAGACCAGGAGTGCTGGAGGTGTAGAGAGATATCTGGACTGTGGTGAGACAACATCAACAGGAGCAGGAGAAGAACAGAGCATTTTAGGAGAAGGTGAGAACGATGATGTGTGACAGAGAACAACCCATTAGAGAGCTAGCCACCCCCATAGAGAAGCCAGCAGAACATCCCACTTCAGACCCTGACCGTAGCCTCGACATCACAGCAGGACAGACAAATGAAGAACCCCAAGCCCAGGAGATCCCTACACCTTCTGTCTGAGGACCAACTAAGGTCACCCAGCCACATAATAATACACACGGGCACAAACGACCTTACGACAGAGCAGGAAAGCGTGGCCACAGCACTTAAACAACCTCTTAGAACCACCCATCCCGGATCCGGGATAATTGTCATCAACTACGCTAAATAGAATAGCGCAACGGTCAAAGAATCTTACTAGAAAATATTCATTTTCATGAAATCACAAGTGAAATATAGCGAAACACAGTTTAGCCTTTTGTTTTAATCACCCTGTCGTCTCAGATTTTGAAATTATGCTTTACAGTGAAAACAATACAAGCGTTTGTGTAAGTTTATCGATATACTAACAAAACATTATGTACACCTAGCGGCAGGTAACTTGGTCATGAAAATCAGAAAAGTAATCAAATGAATTGTTTACCTTTGATGAGCTTCGGATGTTTTCACTCACAAGACTCCCAGTTAGACAGCAAATGTTCCTTTTGTTCCATAAAAATATTTTTATATCTCAATACCTCCGTTAGTTTGATGCTTTATGCCTAGGAATCCACCGGAAATAGCGGTCACAAAAATGCAGACAAAAATGTCAAATTATATCCATAAAATCGACAGAACCATGGCAAACGTTTTTTATAATCAATCCTCAAGGTGTTTTTCAAATATCTATTTGATAATATATATAATTTTGCCTTTATTTAACTAGCCAAGTCAGTTAAGAACAAATTCTTATTTTCAATGACAGCCTAGGAACAGTGGGTTAACTGCCAGTTCAGGGGCAGAATGACAGATTTGTACCATGTCAGCTCAGGGATTTGAACTTGCAACCTTTCGGTTACTAGTCCAACACTCTAACCACTAGGCTACTCTGCCGCCCCAATATATGAACCGGGACAGTTAGCTTTTTACTAGGACCGGGAGGGAAAATGGCTACCTCTCTGTTTAGCGCAAAAATCACACTGAGAGCCAACAACTGACTACTTACGCAATGTGTACGTTTACGCTCATTCTTCAAAATAAAGGCCTGAAACTACATCTAAAGGCTGTAGACACCTTAGGGAAGGCACAGAAAAAGGATTGGATTTTTCTCAGGATTTTGCCTGCAATATCAGTTCTGCTATACTCACAGACAATATTTGTACAGTTTTGGAAACTTTAGAGTGTTTTTTATCCTAAGCTGTCAATTATATGCATATTCTATCATCTGGTCCTGAGAAATAGGCCGTTTACTTTGGGAACGTTGTTTTTCCAAACATAAAAATAGTGCCCCCTAGCTTCAAGAGGTTAAGGGAGTAATTGAAAAAGCTTATTTTACTTTCCCCAACAGACAAGTGGTTATCTCCACCTTGCTAACACAAAAATACTCCCACCCTGCTACCATACAGCGGGTAAATGCAAGTATTTATTGTGACTGCGCCTCAAAACCAAATGTCTACTCGGCCCACCGCTCTAACCAGGACTTGAACAGCCTTTACAAACAGGTCCACCTATACAAGTCTGCAGTGCCCATACTTGCCCAGACCCTAAAGGACATCACCCTCAAATGCAGTCCCAACACCTGACACAGAAGCAACATATCAATAGACACCCCACCCAGTCCAGAACACTCTCCCAAACCTACACAGTGAATCCAGGCTGAGAGGACCTACATCCAGACAACAGCACCATCAGACACATCCACACACCCACCCCAACCAATCAACACCCCCCTAAGTCAACCATGCCAACACCCCATTTAGAATCCCCTCAATCCCCTCACAGCCTACTTGAACACAGCAGTACTCAATCAAGAGGCATCAAAGCCAAAGGAACTGAGTAATATTAAGAAATTCTATGGATGGAAGGAAAGTAGTGTGGAAACCTATCAAAAAACAATTAGTCAATAACAAATTCAATCTCTTTTACACAACTTCCTGGACAAAACCTTTCACTATAATTATGAAGGTGTAAACTTGGCAGTAAAAAACCTAAACAGTATATCTGACCTCTCAGCTTCCTTTTCAAATCAACAAATCTCAAACAGAAAACCAAAGAAAATGAAAAGCAATGACAAATGGTTTGATGAAGAACGCAAGAACTTAAGAAAGATATTGAGAAACCTTTTCAACCAAAAACATAGAGACCCAGAAAACCTTAGCCTTCACTATGGTGAATCACTAAAACAATACAGAAATACACGATGGAAAAGTCAGAAATCAGCTCAACGTAATTGAAGACTCCATAGACTCTAACCACTTCTGGGAAACACTAAACAAACAGTAACACTAAGTCGTATCTATACAAAACCGAGATGTATGGGTAAACCACTTCTCCAATATTTTTGGCCATAAATCAACGAACAAACAGCAAAAACAATTACTTCGTTAAATACAAATCTTAGAATCAACTATTAAAGACTACCGGAACCAACTGGATTCTCCAATTACATTGAATGAACTAGAGGACAAAATACAAACCCTCAAACTCAAAAAGGCGTGTGGTGTTTGATTCTCAAATAAATGATAAAATATACAGACCACAAATTCCTATTGGCAGAACTTCAACTCTTTAACATCATCCTTTTCCACAAAAGTGGTGAAAATTTGACCCAAATAACTACCGTATCATATGCGTCAACAGCAACCTTGGGAAAATCCTCTGCATTATCACTAACAGCAGAATTGTACATTTCCTCAGTGAAAACATTGTACTGAGCAAATGTCAAGTAGTTTATTTTACCCAATTACCATACCACAGACCACGCTTTCACCCTGCACACCCTAATTGACAAGCAAACAAAACAAAGGCAAAGTTTTCTCATTCTTTGTTGATTTCAAAAAAGCTTTTGACTGAGTTTGGCATGAGGGTCTGCTATACAAATTTATGGAAAGTGGTGTTGGGTGCAAAAACATACAACATTATAAAATCCATGTAAAAAATGACACAAATTTCTTTCCACAGGGATGCAGTTTAAGCCCCAACATCTTCAACATATATATCAGTGAATTGAAGAGGGCACTAAAACAGTCTGCAGCACCTGGCCTCTCATCCTACTAGAATCTGAAGTCAAATGTCTACTGTTTGCTAATGATCTGGTGCTTCTGTCCCCAAACAAGGAGGGCCTACATCAGCACCTAGATCTTCTGCATAGATTCTGTCAGTTCTGGGCCCTGACAGTAAATCTCAGTAAGACAAAAAAAAAGGTCAATTTGCCACAAATACAAATTCCATCTGGACATCAATGCCCTGGAGCACACAAAAAACTATACATACCTCGGCCTAAACATCAGTGCCACAGGTAACTTACACAAAGCTGTGAACCATCTGAAACACAAGGCAAGAAGGGCCTTCTATGCCATCAAAAGGAACATACAATTTGACACAAAAATTTGGATCTAAAAATACTTGAATCAGTTATAGAACCCATTGCCCTTTATGGTTGTGAGGTCTGGGGTCCACTCACTAACTAAGAATTCACAAAATGGGACACCAAATTGAGACTTTGCATGCAGAATTCTGCAAAACTGTCCTCTGTGTACAATGTAAACCACCAAATAATGAATGCAGAGCAGAATTAGGCTGATACCCGATAATGATCAAAATCCATAAAAGAGACATTAAATTCTACAACCACCTAAAATGAAGCGATTCCAAAACCTTCCATAACAAAGCCATCACCTACAGAGACATGAGCCTTGAGAAGAGGCCCCTAAGCAAGATGGTCCTGGGGCTCTGTTCACAAAAACAAACACACCCCACAGAGCCCCAGGACAGCAACACAATTAGAACCAACCAAATCATGAGGAAACTAAAATATAATGACTTAACATATTGGAAAGAATTAACAAAAAAAACAGAGCAAATGCCTGACCACCGTGACTGACCCAAACTTAAGGAATTCTTTGCCTATGTACAGACACAGTGAGCATAGCCTTGCTATTGAGAAAAGCTGCCAGAAGCAGTCCTGACTCTCAAGAGAAGACAAGCTATGTGCACACTGCCCACAAAATTAGGTGGAAACTGAGCTGCACTTCCTAACCTCTTGCCCAATATATGACCATATTACAGACACATATTGTATTTCCCTTAGATGACACAGATCCACAAAGAATTTCAAAACAAACCAAATTTTGATAAACTCCCATATCTATTGGGTGAAATACCACAGTGTGCCGTCACATCAGCAAGATTTGTGACCTTTTGCTAGAAGAAAAGGACAGCTAGTGAAGAACAGACACCATTGTAAATACAATGTAATGTTTATTCCCATTTGTACTTGAACTATTTGCAAATAATATGACATTTGTAACGTCTTTATTATTTTCGAAGTTCTGTGAGTGTAATGTTGACTGTAAATTTTTGTTTATTTCACTTTTGTTTATTATCTACTTCAATTGCTTTGGCAATGTTAACATATGTTTCCCAGGCCAATAAAGGCCATGAATTAGAGAGACAGAGAGAGAGAAATAGAGAGAAATAGAAAGAGAGAGAGTTGGGATGGTAAATACCACGGTGACAGGTACTGACCCCAGTCTAGAGGTCAAGGATCAAGCTGGGTTTTTAGGGAGGACAGTGACCCTTAACATAGGGGACATCCGACAATCTAGAAAGAGGAGGGAGGAGGAAAGGAGAGAATGATGGGGACAGAGAGAGGGGTGTGAAAGGGAAGGAAGGAGACAGACAGACAGATAAGGGGGGGGGGGGTCAAATAGGGACACGGAAGGCTTTAGTTTAGGCAGCCACTACTGACTGTGTCAATATCTCAGTTTTCCTGTGTCCACACACGCGCCTGTGTGCTCTCTCTCTACTTCTCTGGAAAAGTGTCCTGTAATTTTAATATAGGATCAAGCTACATCACATCACAAAAATACACGGTTCTTAAACTGTCATTTTGCATTTAAAAGCACTGTGTGGTTTTTAAGTGAGCTGTCAAAGGAGCTTGTCGTAAACACAAGTGGTGTTTGATATATCACCAGGTATTGATCAGGTGTTTGTTGCATTGTGGCTTTAAATTCACTAAGGAGGTTAGTGAGGCTCAAGCAAAGACCTCTTATAAGATCTTATAAGTCATTTTAACACTTTAATATGATGCACATGCCTGTCTGTGTCAAATAATACAGTTTACTTATATCCCTCAGTGATTGTGTTTTTTGAGGGTCCATTAATTTGACAGCATTGCATCTTGCAGTCCTGGCCGTAAAGACAGCATTAGCTGTGCTTATATTTGTTCAGTTTCACCGCATGTACAAGTGACCTGTACGAGTGTGAGGTGAGAAATGGAAGTGCATATTCCAACTTTCCGTTGAGACACCCTCAGAGAGTGGGGTCACAGCCAGGGATAAGTCATTATTGACAGCGACCTTGGAGAAATTAGGTTTAAGTGCCTTGCTCAAGCGCACATGGATAGATCTTTCACCTAATCGGCTCGAGATTTGAACAAGCAACCTTTTGGTGACTGGCCCAACGCTCTATGCTACCTGCTTCCCATTGTCACATACAGTATACCTCCTCTCCGGCCTCTTGATCATCAGGCTGCTGATTATCCCGTATACCTGTCACCATCATCAAGCACACCAGCGCCTCATGACACTCACCTGGACTACATCATCATCTATTTTCCCTATATCTGTCTCTCCCCTTGGTTCTTTCCTCAGGTGTTATTGACTCTGTTTCATGTTGGTGAGTTGTCCGTGTTTGGTGTTTGTTTTATTTATTTTTAAACACACTCCCTGAACTTGCTTCCCGACTCCCAGCGCACATCGGCACACCCGACATTATGGGAGAATTGAGGCAGAGAAAGCAGGAGAGAGATTGAGGAGAGAAAAAGCGGGGAAGAGGTGAAAGTTGAAAAAAAAACAGATGAGTCTTATGGCTTTGGGGTAGAAGCTGTTTAGAAGCCTCTTGGACCTAGACTTGGTCCTCCGTTACCGCTTGCCATGTGGTAGCAGAGAGAACAGTCTATGACTAGGGCGGCTGGAGTCTTTGACAATTTTTAGGGCCTTCCTCTGACACCGCCAGGTATAGAGGTCCTGGATAGCAGGAAGCTTGTCCCCAGCGACGTACTGGGCTGTATGCACTACCCTCTGTAGTGCCTTGCGGTCGAGGCCGAGAAGTTGCCATACTAGGCAGCGATGCGCTCAATGGTGCAGCTGTAAAACCTTTTGAGGATCTGAGGACCCATGCCAAATAATTTCAGTCTCCAGAGAGGGAATAGGTTGTCGTGCCCGCTTCATGACTGTCTTGGTGTGTTTGGACCATGTTATTTTGTTGGTGATGTGGACGCCAAGGAACTTGAAGCTCTCAACCTGCTCCACTACAGCCCCGTCGATGGCTCCACTCCTTTTCCTGTGGTCCACAATCATCTCCTTTGTCCTGATCACGTTGAGGGAGAAGTTGTTGTCCTGGCATAGGCTGACTCAGTGTTTTTGGTGATCAGGCCTACCGCTGTTGTGTCATCAGCAAACTTAATGGTGGTGTTGGAGTCGTGCCTGTCCATGCAATCATGAGTGAACAGGGAGTACAGGAGGGGACAGAGCACGCACCCCTGAGGGGCCCCTGTGTTGAGGATCAGCGTGGCAGATGTGTTGTTACCTACCCTTACCACCTGGGGGCGGCCCGTCAGAAAGATCCAGTTAGAGAGGGAGGTGTTTAGTCCCAAGGTCATTAGCTTATTGATGAGCTTTATGGACACTATGGTGTTGAACGCTGAGCTAGTCAATGAATAGCATTCTCACATAGGTGTTCCTTTTGTCCAGGTAGGACAGGGTAGTGTGGAGTGTAAAACAGAAAGCATCATCTGTAGATCTCTTGGTGCGGTATGCAAATTGGAGTGGGTCTAGGGTTTCTGGGATAATGGTGTTGTGAGCCATGACCAGCCTTTCAAAGCACTTCATGGCTACAGACGTGAGTGCTACGTGTCTGGAGTCACTTAGGCAGGTTACCTTAGTGTTATTGGGCACAGGGACTATGGTGGTCTGCTTGAAACATGTTGGTACTACAGACACAGACAGGGAGAGGTTGAAAATGTCAGTGAAGACACTTGCCAGCGCATGCTCGGATTACACGTCCTGGTAATACGTCTGGCCCTGCGGCCTTGTGAATGTTGACCTGTTTAAAGGTCTTACTCACATCGGCTGCCGAGAGCGTGATCACACAGTCTTCCGGAACAGCTGATGCTCTCATGCATGTCTCAGTGTTACTTGCCTCGAAGCGACTAAATAAACTATTTAGCTCGTCTGGTAGGCTTGTGTCACTGGGTAGCTCTCGGTTGTGCTTCCCTTTGTAGACTGCCACATCCGACGAGCATCGGAGCTGATGTAGTATGATTTCATCTTAGTCCTGTATTGACACTTTGCCTGTTTGATGGTTCGTCGGAGGGCATAGCGGAATTTAGAGGGTTAGAGTCCCACTCCTTCAAAGTGGTGGCTCTACCATTTAGCTCAGTGCGAATGTTGCCTGTAACCCATGGCTTCTTGTTGGGGTATGTACGTTCAGTCACTGTGGGAACGATGTCCTCGATGCACTTATTGATAAAGCCCATAACTGATGTGATGTACTCCTCAATGCATAGGAAGAATCCCAGAACATTTTCCCTTTTGTGCTCGCAAAACAGTCCTGTAGTTTAGCATCTGCTTCATCTGACCACTTTTTTTATAAACAGAGTCACTGGTGCTTCCTGCTAGAATTTTAGCTTGTAAACAGGAATCAGGAGGATAGAATTATGGTCAGATTTGCCAAATGGAGGGCAAGGGAGAGCGTTGTACGTGTCTCTGTGTGTGGAGTAAAGGTGGTCCAGATTTTTTTTCACTCTGCTTGAACATTTAACATGCTGATAGAAATGAGGTAAAACTGATTTAAGTTTCCTTGCATTAAAGTCCCTGGCCACTAGGATTGCCGCCTCTGGATGACCTTTTTCCTGTTTGCTTATGGCAGTATACAGCTCATTGAGTGTGGTTTTGGTCCCAGCATCAGTCTGTGGTGGTATGTAGACAACTACGGAAATACAGATGAAAACTCTCTAGGTAGATAGTGTGGTCTACAGCTTATCATGAGATACTCTACCTCAGGCTAGCAAAACCTTGAGACTTCCTTAGATATCGTGCAGCAGCTGTTGTTTATAAATATGCATAAGCCCCCGCCCATGTCTTACCAGAGGCTGCGGTTCTGTCCTGCCTATAGAGTGTATAACTCGCCAGCTGAACGTTCTTAATGTCATCGTTCAGCCACGACTCCATAAAACATAAGATAATACAGTTTTTAATGTCCCATTGGTAGGATATACGTGCTTTCAGTTCATCCCATTTATTTTCCAGCGATTGAACATTAGCTAGCAGGACGGAAGGCAGGCAGATTACCCACTCGTCTCCTGATCTTCACAAGGCACCCTGAACTTTTTCTGCAAAATCTCTGTTTCTTTCTCCAGTGAATGCCGGGGATCTGGGCCTGCTCGTGTGTCTGTAGTATCTCCCTCCTGTCCAACTCATTAAAGAAAAGCTCTTTGTCTAATCTGAGGTGAGTAATCACAGTTCTGATGTACAAAACAAGTTACGAACAACGTGAAAAAAACGAATAAAATTGCGTGGTTGGTTAAGATCTGATAAGATGGCTGCCATCCCCTCTGGCACCATCTTCACAATGATAACTTGTTTAATATCTGATTATGTTGACAGATTGTTACTTTGTGACTAACAACATTAACGTAATTACACTTATGTTTTCAGGCGAACATGCGTCTGATTTTTCTGCAGCGTTGTAAGAATGTTTTGGGGTCAGCAGGCTTCAGTCATTGAGGCTGTTACACCCAGTATGAAACACCACATGTTTTCATATCTTCTCCCTTTGTCACATCCTGACCTTAGTTCCTTGTTTTTGTTGCTATTTTAGGTTGGTCAGGGCGTGAGTTGGGGTGGGCATTATATTTGGAGTTCTAGATTGGTTTTCTATGTGTTTGGCCTGGTATGGTCTCAATCAGAAGCAGCTGTCAATCGTTGTCTCTGATTGAGAACCATACTTAGGCAGCCTGTTTTTCCCACTTGTGTTGTGGGTTATTGTTTTCTGTGTCTGTGTTTCCTCCAGACAGAACTGTTTCGTTTTCGTTTCTGTCTTTCACTTTGTTATTTAGTATTTTCGCGTTCAGTGATTTTTCATAAAAAATGACGAACACTTACCACGGTCCATTCTCTCATACTCCTAGTCAGAGGAGGACGAATCTCCATTTATCTGTTCAGTGTATTTCTTTACTTGTATTTCTCCCAGACCCATTTGTATGTCTCTGTCTGTTTACCGCCTACAGGCAACACAGAGAGGAGCACTGGGTCAAAGTCACAACATTTATTAGTCATCATTCAATCATTTAGTATTCATACCATGTAAATGTCTGATGGTCTGTTTATCCTGTTTCTAAATCCAAGCAATTGTCTATTGTATAATGTCAACATCACCTCTATTTTAAGATATGTTACTTGACTTCATTAAATATGCTTGATTAAATAAATGAGCAAGATTTGCTATATGAGTGGGTAGTATTGTGTTTTCAAAAAAACATGGAAAGTGATTTCACTTTTTCAAAACTGAACCAAATCTTAAAAGGGATATCCTAAATATTGTTTTTAGAGTTGTAAAGAAAAACAGCACCTGCTATAGCTCTGGGTATATTCCTGTTAGTTCCATCCCAACATCCCAGAATACCCTACGACACACACTCATGCACACACGCACATACCACACACACACACATATACACACACACACACACACCACACATAATAAACAAACCAAACACACAAAGCACACTAGGGATTTATGCTACAGCTGCAGAACAGTGGGTAGGCTGGTACCTGGAGGGGATGTCATACTATAGTGTTTGAGGGAGAGAGAGGGAAAAAAGCGAGGGAGGGAGGGTGGGCGGACCGGCAAGCTGGCGGGAGTGAGGGAGGAGGGAGGGAGGGAGGGAGGAGGGGAGGGCGGGAGAGAGGGAGGGCTGGAGGAAGGGACAGCGGGAGGGAGGGGAGGGCTGAGGGAAGGAAGGGAGGGTGGCGGGAGGGGTGGCTGGAGGGAGGGCGGGCCGGCGGTAGGGAGGACAGAGGGAGGAAGGGAAACTGTTGACTCTCACACACTCTTTGACTTTCCTAGAAGTTGCTATTTTTTATGTTTTCTTTTCCTCCTCCTTTGTTCTGGATAATCTCTTGTTGTTTGTGAAATGAGTTTAATGACAGGAGGTGAAGCTGAACCTGACACGCTGGCTGAGTGTGTGTAAAATAGAGAAAGAGTGAGAATGAATGGTGTGTGACTGGTAAAGCAGTGTGGAGTGTCAGGGTTGTGTAAACAGGTTGGTGTGTGTTTTATGAGCCCCTAGACAGTTGGTTAAGGGTTCCCAGGATTAACCCCCGTGTGACTTGACACAGAAGCAGAACTCTAAAAAGCCTCTAAAACAGCGAGGGGTCATGACCTCCGATGACCACTCATGACCTCTCCCCTCTGATGGATCAGCCATTAGATTTAATTTATGGTTCAAGGTTGGGGGACGGAGAGAGGGAAGGAGGGCAGGAAGGAAGGCATAGGAGAGGATGAGAACTGATTGAGGGGTACTGGTCAGAGATGGAGGGGGGGGATCTGGAAGAGGGGTACTGGTCAGAGATGGAGGGGGGAGGACTGGTAGAGGGGTACTGGTAAGAGATGGAGGGGGGGTCTGGAAGAGGGGTACTGGTAAGAGATGGAGGGGGGGACTGGTAGAGGGGTACTGGTCAGAGATGGAGGGGGGAGGACTGGTAGAGGGGTACTGGTCAGAGATGGAGGGGGGAGGACTGGTAGAGGGGTACTGGTCAGAGATGGAGGGGGGAGACTGGTAGAGGGGTAATGGTAAGAGATGGAGGGGGGGGGGTTTGGAAGAGGGGTACTGGTAAGAGATGGAGTGGGGGGGGACTGGTAGAGGGGTACTGGTCAGAGATGGAGGGGGAGGACTGGTAGAGGGGTACTGGTAAGAGATGGAGGGGGGGTTTGGAAGAGGGGTACTGGTAAGAGATGGAGGGGGGGGACTGGTAGAGGGGTACTGGTCAGAGATGGAGGGGGAGGACTGGTGGAGGGGTACTGGTAAGAGATGGAGTGGGGGGGACTGGTAGAGGGGTACTGGTCAGAGATGGAGGGGGAGGACTGGTAGAGGGGTACTGGTAAGAGATGGAGGGGGGGGGTTGGAAGAGGGGTACTGGTAAGAGATGGAGGGGAGGGACTGGTAGAGGGGTACTGGTCAGAGATGGAGGGGGGGGACTGGTAGAGGGGGTACTGATTAGAGATGGAGGGGGGGGACTGGTAGAGGGGTACTGATCAGAGATGGAGGGGAGAGGACTGGTGGAGGGGTACTGGTAAGAAATGGAGGGGGGGACTGGTAGAGGGGTACTGGTCAGAGATGGAGGGGGAGGACTGGTAGAGGGGTACTGGTCAGAGATGGAGGGGGGGGGACTGGTAGAGGGGTACTGGTCAGAGATGGAGGGGGGGACTGGTAGAGGGGTACTGGTAAGAGATGGAGGGGGGGTCTGGAAGAGGGGTACTGGTCAGAGATGGAGGGGGAGGACTGGTAGAGGGGTACTGGTCAGAGATGGAGGGGGGGGACTGGTAGAGGGGTACTGGTAAGAGGTGGAGGGGGGGTCTGGAAGAGGGGTACTGGTAAGAGATGGGGGGGTCTGGTAGAGGGGTACTGGTCAGAGATGGAGGGGGAGGACTGGTAGAGGGGTACTGGTCAGCGATGGAGGGGGGAGGACTGGTAGAGGGGTACTAGTCAGAGATGGAGGGGGGAGGACTTGTAGAGGGGTACTGGTCAGAGATGGAGGGGGGGAGTCTGGTAGAGGGGTAATGGTCAGAGATGGAGGGGGAGGACTGGTGGAGGGGTACTGGTAAGAGATGGAGTGGGGGGGACTGGTAGAGGGGTACTGGTCAGAGATGGAGGGGGAGGACTGGTAGAGGGGTACTGGTAAGAGATGGAGGGGGGGTCTGGAAGAGGGGTACTGGTAAGAGATGGAGGGGAGGGACTGGTAGAGGGGTACTGGTCAGAGATGGAGGGGGGGGACTGGTAGAGGGGTACTGGTCAGAGATGGAGGGGGGGGACTGGTAGAGGGGTACTGGTCAGAGATGGAGGGGAGAGGACTGGTGGAGGGGTACTGGTAAGAAATGGAGGGGGGGGACTGGTAGAGGGGTACTGGTCAGAGATGGAGGGGGAGGACTGGTAGAGGGGTACTGGTCAGAGATAGGGGGGGGGACTGGTAGAGGGGTACTGGTCAGAGATGGAGGGGGGGGACTGGTAGAGGGGTACTGGTAAGAGATGGAGGGGGGGTCTGGAAGAGGGGTACTGGTCAGAGATGGAGGGGGAGGACTGGTAGAGGGGTACTGGTCAGCGATGGAGGGGGGAGGACTGGTAGAGGGGTACTGGTCAGCGATGGAGGGGGGAGGACTGGTGGAGGGGTACTGGTCAGAGATGGAGGGGGGAGGACTGGTAGAGGGGTACTGGTAAGAGATAGAGGGGGGAGGACTGGTAGAGAGGTACTGGTAAGAGATGGAGGGAGGAGGACTGGTAGAGAGGTACTGGTAAGAGATAGAGGGGGGAGGACTGGTAGAGAGGTACTGGTCAGCGATGGAGGGGGAGGACTGGTAGAGGGGTACTGGTCAGCGATGGAGGGGGAGGACTGGTAGAGGGGGTACTCATCAGAGATGGAGGGGGGAGGACTGGTAGAGGGGTACTGGTAAGAGATAGAGGGGGGAGGACTGGTAGAGAGGTACTGGTCAGCGATGGAGGGGGAGGACTGGTAGAGGGGTACTGGTCAGCGATGGAGGGGGAGGACTGGTAGAGGGGTACTGGTCAGCGATGGAGGGGGAGGACTGGTAGAGGGGTACTCATCAGAGATGGAGGGGGAGGACTGGTAGATGGGTACTGGTCAGCGATGGAGGGGGAGGACTGGTAGAGGGGTACTCATCAGAGATGGAGGAGGGATGACTGGTAGAGGGGTACTCATCAGAGATGGAAGGGGGGGGGACTGGTAGAGGGGTACTGGTCAGAGATGGAGGGGGAGGACTGGTAGAGGGGTACTGGTCAGCGATGGAGGGGGAGGACTGGTAGAGGGGTACTCATCAGAGATGGAGGGGGAGGACTGGTAGAGGGGTACTGGTCAGCGATGGAGGGGGAGGACTGGTAGAGGGGTACTCATCAGAGATAAAAGGGGGGGAACTGGTAGAGGGGTACTGGTCAGCGATGGAGGGGGAGGACTGGTAGAGGGGTGCTCATCAGAGATGGAAGGGGGGGGACTGGTAGAGGGGTACTCATCAGAGATGGAAGGGGGGACACTGGTAGAGGGGTACTGTTCAGCGATGGAGGGGGAGGACTGGTAGATGGGTACTCATCAGAGATGCAAGAGGGGGGACTGGTAGAGTGATACTGGTCAGAGATTGAGACAGAGAGTAATGGTGTGATGAGAAGACTGAAAGTGTCAGGGAAGGAGAGATGGAGGGAGAGTGGATGAACGGATTGGTTAAAAGGCTGTGTGTTGAGGTTCTGTGTGATGGTATGCTAACCTTATATTTCATGAGCCAGTGGACTGTGGCTGGTTCCTTTTACAATAGCTGCCTCTGTGATGTCATATCCGTGCACCGATGACACAACGTTTCAGTCGGGTTCATGACTCATTGCATACGTCCTTAACCCAATTTTAAAGCCATTTCATTTGTAATCATTAGCTAAGTGCCTTGCTTGAGGGCAGGGAGGCAGTAGCTCAACCATGTCTAAATACTGGCTGCCTCTGAATGGGAATGTCCTTTCTACTCATTCTATTTCTATTGCTCGTTCTCACTGTGTAACTCCAATTCACGGAGACACAGTTCTAATGGTTCTGTATGGGGGAAGAAGTAACAGGAAGTGTGCATCTGGTTAATGAGTCCCCGCTAGCTGAAAGGGACAGACGCTGTATACGACTGCAGATAAGAGAGACAGTTGCACTGCTAAACAATGACTCAATCAGTACACCTTATGAGGAGATGGAACCTCTCTCCATGAATAATTATAGATCTTTACATGGGAGAATAGACCACTAAGTATCCTGCTGTGTGAGTGCACCGTCCTAATAAGAGCTTTTTAAGAGCTAGCAAAGATAGAATGTCTATATGGGGAGTATCTGACTGATTATTTGAGGTCTCACAGTGAAATGACTGGTTGCTAGAGAAAGGCCCATGGAGAATGGTTGTTGGTTAGTGGCTCCACAACAGCTTTAGACCAGATCAGTGCTGATTTTGGAATGGAATCCTGGTCTTGATTGCATTAGGTGATTCTGGAATCAAATCAAATTGTATTAGACACGTACGCCGAATACAACAGGTGTAGTAGACCTTACAGTGAAGTGATTACTTATTAGCCTCTAACCAACAATGCAGTTCATTTTTTTTAAATGAGTAAGAAAAATAAATAAAAGAAACAAGTAATTAAAAAGCAGCAGTAAAATAATAATAGCAAGATTATACACAGGGGTGTACCGATACAGAGTCGATGTGCCAGGACACCGGTTAGTTGAGGTAATATGTACATGTAGGTAGTTATTAAAGTGACTATGCATAGATAATAACAGAGTGTAGCAGCAGTGTAGAAGGGGGGGGGGTGCAATGCAAATAGTCTGGGTAGCCATTTGATTAGATGTTCAGGAGTCTTATTGCTTGGAGGCAGAAGCTGTTTAGAAGCCTCTTGGACCTAGACTTTGCACTCCGGTACCGCTTGACGTGTGGTAGCAGAGAGAACAGTCTGACTAGGGTGGCTGGAGTTTTTGACAATTTGTTAGGGCCTTCCTCTGACACCGCCTGGTATAGAGGTCCTGGATAGTAGGAAGTATGACCCCAGTGATGTACTGGGCCGTACTCACTATCCTCTGTAGTGCCTTGCGGTCGGAGGCCGAGAAGTTTCCATGCCAGGCAGTGATGCAACCAGTCATGTTAGTTTGTTGGTGATGCTCTCGCTGGTGCAACTGTAAAACCTTTTGAGGATCTGAGGACCTATGCCAAATCTTTCAGTCTCCTGAGGGGGAATAGGTTTTGTCGTGCCCTCTTCACGACTGTCTTGGTGTTGGTGACCATGTTAGTTTGTTGGTGATGTGGACACAAAGGAACTTGAATCTCTCAACCTGCTCCACTGCAGCCCTGTCGATAAGAATGGGGTGTGCTCGGTCCCCTTTTTTCTGTAGTCCACAATCATCTCCTTTGTCTTGATCACATTGAGGGAGAGGTTGTTGTCCTGGCACCACACAGTCAGGTCTCCGACCTCCTCCCTATGGGCTGTCTCGTGAGTGTCAGTAACCAGGCCAACCACTGTTGTGTCATCTGCAAACTTAATGATGGTGTTGGAGTCATGCCTGTACTCCTTGAGTGAACAGGGAGTACAGGAGGGCACACACACCTGAGGGGCCTCCGTGTTTAGGATCAGCATGGCGGATGTGTTGTTCCCTACCCTTACCACCCGAGGGCGGCCCGTCAGTAAGTCCAGGATCCAGTTGCAGAGGGAGGTGTTAGTCCCAGGGTCCTTAGCCTATTGATGAGCTTTGAGGGCACTATGGTGTTGAACGCTGAGCTATAGTCAATGAATAGCATTCTCACATAGGGGTTACTTTTGTCCAGGTAGGAAAGGGCAGTGTGGAGTGCAATAGAGATTGCATCATGTCATTTTAATCCATAGAGACGTGAAGGAGAAGCTCGTCGGATGTTGATCTCTTCTCGGCTGGGTCCTCATTTGGGACCAAAGTTCCTTGTTGTTAAGAGACTCTTTCTATGGATCTGTTAGGGCAGTAAGACACTTTCCAGTTGGCCAGCGCATGCTCGCAGTACACGAGCTTGTAATCCATCTGGCCCTGCGGTCTTGTGAATGTTGACCTGTTTAACGGTCTTACTTACATTGGCTGTGGAGAGCGTGATCACACAGTGTTCCGGAACAGCTGGTGCTCTCGTGCATGTTTCAGTGTTATTTGCCTCGAAGCGAGCATAGAAGTATTTTAGATCGTCTGGTTGTCTCGTGTCACCATACATCTCTCGGCTTCCCTTTTTAGTCTGTAATAGTTTGGAAGCCCTGCCACATCCGACAAGCATCAGAGCTGGTGTAGTACAATTCCATCTTAGTCCTGTATTGATGCTTTGCATGTTTGATGGTTCGTCAGAGGGCATAGCAGGTTTTCTTATAGGCTTCCGGGTTAGAGTCCTGCTCCTTGAAAGCGTTAGTTCTAGCCTTTAGCTCAGTGCTAATATTGGCTGTAAACCATGGCTTCTGGTTGGGATATGTATGTACGGTGGGGATGATATCATCAATGCACTTATTGATGAAGCCAAGACTGATGTGATGTACTCCTCAATGCCATTGGAAGAATACCAGAATATATTTCAGTATGCGCTAGAAAAACAGTCATGTAGCTTAGCATCTGCTTCATCTGACCACTTTTTTATTGACCGAGTCACTGGTGCTTCCTGCTTATTTTTTTGCTTGTAAACAGGAATCAGGAGGATACAATTATGGTCAGAATTGCCAAATAGAGGGCGAGGGAGAGCTTTGTATGCATCTCTGCGTGTTGAGTAAAGGTGGTCCAGAGTTTTTTACCCTCTGGTTGCACATTTAACATGCTGATAGAAATTTGGTAGGACGGATTTAAGTTTCCCTTCATTAAAGTCCCCGTCTACTAAGAGCGCCACCTCTGGGTGAGCGTTTTCCTGTTTGCTTATGGCGGAATACAACTAATTCAGTGCTGTCTTAGTGCCAGCATCAGTCTGTGGTGGTATGTAGACAACTATGAAAAATACAGATGAAAACTTTGTAGGTAGATAGTGTGGTCTACAGCTTATCATGAGATATTCTACCTCAGGTGAGCAAAACCTTGAGACTTCCTTAGATATCTTGCACCAGCTGTTATTTACAAAAAATCATAGTCCCCCTCCCCTTGTCTTACCAGACGTCGCTGTTCTATCCTGCCGGTTCAGCATTCAACCAGCCAGCTTTATGTTGATAATGTTGTCGTTCATCCACAACTCTGTGAAGCATAAGATTTTACAGTTTTGAATGTCCCGTTGGTAGTTTCATCTTCCGCGTAGGTCATCGATTTTATTGCATGTTTGCTAGCAGAATGGATGGAAGTGGGGATTTATTCGATCGCCTACGAATTCTCAGAAGGCAGCCCGCCCACCGACCCCTTTTTCTCCACTTTCTCTTCACGCAAATGACAGTGATCTATGGGTGGGTGGGTGTGGATATACAGTATATGGGTGTCTATTGGTGGATGGGTGTTTAGGGGTAAATAGAGAAGCTTGCCATTAGATAACACTGTTATCCACTGTAGACAGTGTCATGGACAGGGGTCCAGCTTTACGACGGGGAACACAACGTTATCAAACACACACACACACACACACACACACACACACACACACACACACACACACACACACACACACACACACACACACACACACACAGTGGACAGGTTGTGCTGCTTTATGACTGGAGTGACAGGGACAGAGCCTGCCATCTCTGGTACTGGAGCACATTGACAGGATGACGTAGTGACTGGGTCAAGAGCCTGTCTGAAGCTGATTTCAACAAGCCTATTTGGTAGATAAAGAACTCTCTCCTATGGAAGGCACCAGGCTATAGAGATGTTTGTTTTAGTCTCATGGCTGAAGCAATTCTATATGTATTTTAATTAAATAATGTTATGATATTGGGCATATTGTGTGTCTTTATATCTAATCACCATGGTTAACCTCTCAACGGTAGCTTTTATTAGCTTCTGTAACATCTGCTTCCAACTCACACCCTCAAACACGTAGATCCCCTGAACGCAGCTCACTTTCCAACCCACTTTCCAACTCACACCCTCAAACACATAGATCCCCTGAACGCAGCTCACTTTCCAACCCACTTTCCAACTCACACCCTCAAACACATAGATCCCCTGAACGCAGCTCACTTTCCAACCCACTTTCCAACTCACACCCTCAAACACGTAGATCCCCTGAACGCAGCTCACTTTCCAACCCACTTTCCAACTCACTCTCAAACACCTAGATCCTCTGAATGCAGCTCACTCTCCAGATCCCAATCACCTGAATTCTAATCACCTGTTCACACACCTGTATGTCATTATCACACACTATTTAGTTCAGTTCTTTGAACCCCGTCACTGTGAGGTATTGTTTGTTTTGTGACACAGGTCTTTCATAGCTCTGTTTTTCCCCGTGATTGTCTCCTTCCGTGTATGATAGTTTTTGCCTGCCTCACTAAGGACGCCTATTCCCTGCCTGTACTTTAGCCTATTGGACCCCTGTGTATGACCTTCTGCCTGCCCCTGGACCCAGCTACCTCTCGCCTCCTGTGGTCCTTTGCAATAAACAAATGCTGCACCCTGCGCTTGAAACCAGCTCTCTGTCTCCCCTTGTGTTCATTACAGCTTCCACTTTGGTTTCCCAACTTACGTAACTCTCTGACTGCAAGGGCAAATAAATACCTAAAGATCCTACCAACCGTATGATCTTAAAAAGCGTAATACTTACAACTGTAACAAGCGTATCCAGGGTACAGTATATGTAATACCTTAAACTGTAACAAGTGTATCCAGGGTACAGTATATGTAATACTTACAACTGTAACAAGCGTATCCAGGGTACACTATATGTAATACTTACAACTGTAACAAGCGTATCCAGGGTACAGTATATGTAATACTTACAACTGTAACAAGTGTATCCAGGGTACAGTATATGTAATACCTTAAACTGTAACAAGTGTATCCAGGGTACAGTATATGTAATACCTTAAACTGTAGCAAGTGTATCCAGGGTACAGTATATGTACTACTTACAACTGTAACAAGCGTATCCAGGGTACAGTATATGTAATACTTACAACTGTAACAAGTGTATCCAGGGTACAGTATATGTAATACTTGCAACTGTAACAAGCGTATCCAGGGTACAGTATATGTAATACCTTAAACTGTAACAAGTGTATCCAGGGTACAGTATATGTAATACTTACAACTGTAACAAGCATATCCAGGGTACAGTATATGTAATACCTTAAACTGTAACAAGCATATCCAGGGTACAGTATATGTAATACCTTAAACTGTAACAAGCGTATCCAGGGTACAGTATATGTAATACCTTAAACTGTAACAAGTGTATCCAGGGATGTCTGGATGAGATCAGAGCGTGTAATTACCTTGAAGACGTTTTATGCTCTATGCTACAGGATTAGCCCAAATCCATAAGCATTAACACGGCCACGCTTCACAGCCTTTCTGTGTCAGACATCCTCTCCTCTCTCTGCTCTCCTTGAGAATCACTGTTGTTTTGCTTTTCTCTTGTCTAGTGTATCTGTCTGGAGAGATCTGTGGGATCAAATGAAATCCAACTTTATTTGTCACATGCGCCGAATATAACAAGTGTAGACTTTACCAGTAAAATTCTTACTAACAAGCTCTTAGCCAACAGTGCAGTTCAGTGAAATGCTTACTTACAAGCCCAACAGTGCCGTGCAAGAAGAGTTAAGAAAATATTTACCAAGTAGAATAAAAAGTAATAATAAAATGTAACACAATAAGAAAAACAATATGAGGCTATACACAGAGGGCACCGCTACCGAGTCAGTGTGTGGGGGAACAGGCTAGTTGAGGTAAACTGTACTTGTAGGTGGGGGCGAAGTCACTATGCATAGATAACAAACATCGTGTAGCAGCAGTGTACAAAATGGAAGGGGGGAGGGGTCAATGTAAATTGTCCATTGGCAGTTTTATTAGTTGTTCAGCAGTCTCACTGCTTGGGGGTAGAAGCTGTTGAGTCTTTTGGTTCTAGACTTGGACTTGAAAACTGTCTATAACTTGGGTGACTGGAGTATCTGACAATTTTATGGGCTTTCCTCTGACACCCCCTATTGTATAGGTCCTGGGTGGCAGGAAGCTTGGCCCCAGTGATGTACTGGGCTGTTCGCATTACCCTCTGCAGCGCCTTATGGTCAGATGCCGAGCAGTTGCCATACCATGCGGTTATGCTCTCGATGGTGCAGCTGTAGAACCTTTTGAGGATCTGGGGACCCATGTAAAGTATTTTCAGTTTCCTGAGGGGGAAAAGTTTTCGTCGTTCCCTCTTCACTACTGTCTTGGTATGTTTGGACCATGTTATGTTTGGACCATGTGATGTGGACACCAAGGAAGTTGAAACTCTCGACCCACTTCACTACAGCCTGTCGATGTTAATGGGGGCCTGTTTGGCCTGCATTTTCCTGTAGTCTACGATCAGCTCCTTTGTCTTGTTCACATTGAGGGAGAGATTGTTGTCCTGGAATCACACTGCCAGTTCTCTGACCTCTTCCCGATAGGCTGTCTCATCGTTGTCGGTGATCAGGCCTACCACCGTTGTGTCGTCAACAAACGTAATGATGGTGTTGGAATTGTGTTTGGCCACGCAGTCGTGGGTGAACAGGGAATAAAGGCGGGAATAAGAACACACCCCTGAGGGGCCCCAGTGTTAAGGATCGGCGTGGCAGACGTGTTGTTGCCTACTCTTACCACCTGGGGGCGGTCCGTCAGGAAGTCCAGGATCCAGTTGCAGAGGGAGGTGTTTAGTCCCAGGTATCTTAGCTTAGTGATGAACTTTGTGGGCATTATGGTGTTGAACGCTGAGCTGTAGTCAATGAACAGCATTCTCACATAGGTGTTCATTTTGTCTAGGTGAGAAAGGGTGGTGTGGAGTGCAATTGAGATTGCGTCATCTGTGAATCTGTTGAGGCGGTATACAAATTGGAGTGGATCTAGGGTGTAAGGGAGGAAGCTGTTGATGTGAGCCATGACCAGCCTTTCAAAGCACTTCATGGCTACCAACGTGAGTGCTGTGGGGCGGTAATCATTTAGACAGGTTACCTTCGCTTCCTTGGGCACAGGGACTATGGTGGTCTGCATGAAACAATGAGCTATTACAGTTTCTGTCAGGGAGAGGTTGAAAATGTCAGTGAAGACACTTGACAGTTGGTCCACGCATGCTTTGAGTATACGTCCTGGTAATCCGTCTGGCCCTGCGACTTTGTGAATGTTGACCTGTTTAAAGGTTTTGTGCACATCGGCTACCGAGAGCGTTAGCACAAAGTCATCCAGAACAGCTGATGCTTTCGTGCATGTTTCAGTGTTTCTTGCCTGGAAGTGGGCATAAAAGGCATGAATGTAGCTTGTCTGGTAGACTCGCGTCACTGGGCAGCTCACATCTGGGATTCCCTTTGTAGTCTGTAATAGTTTTCAAGCCCTGCCACATCCGACGAGCGTCAGAGCCGGTGTAGTAGGATTCAATCTTATTCCTGTATTGATGCTTTGCTTGTTTGGTGTTTCGTCTGAGGGCATAGCGGGATTTCTTTTAAGCATCCAGATTAGTCTCCCGCTACTTGAAAGCGGCAGCTCTAGCCTTTAGCTCGATGCGGATGTTGCCTGTAGTCCATGGCTTCTGGTTGGGATATGTACGTACAGTCAGTGTGGGAACGACATCGTCAATTCACTTATTGATGAAGCCGATGACTGAGGTGATGTACTCCTCAATGCCATTGGATGAATTCCAGAACATTTTCTAGTCTGTGCTAGCAAAACATTCCTATAGTGTAGCATCCGCATCATCTGACCACTTCCGTATTGAGTGAGTCACTGGTACCTCCTGTTTCAGTTTTTGCTTGTAAGCGGGAATCAGGAGGATAGAATTACGATCAGATTTGCCAAATGGAGGGCGGGGGAGAGCTTTGTATGCATCTCTGTGTGTGGATCACAGGTGGTCCAGGAATTGTTTTCTCTGATTGCACATGTGACATGCTGATAAAAATTTGGTAAAATTGATTTAAGTTTACCTGCACTAAAGTCCCTGGCCTCTAGGAGCGCCGCTTCTGGGTGAGCATTTTCTTCTTTGCTTATGGCCATATAGAGTTGGTTGAGAGCGGTCTTAGTGCCAGCTTCGTTCTGTGGTGGTAAATAGATGGCTACAAATAATACAGATGACAACTAACTTGGTAGATAGTGAGGTCTACAGCTTATCATATGGTGCTCTACCACAGGAAAGCAATACCTCGAGACTTCATTAATATTAGACATCGTGCATCAGCTGTTATTGACAAATAGACACACACTCCCACCCCTCATCTTACCAGAGGTAGCGTCTCTGTTCTGCCGGTGCAAGAATAATCCCGCTAGCTCTATATTGTCCGTATCGTTATTCAGACACATCTCGGTGAAACATAAGATGTTACAGTTTTTAATGTCCCGTTGGTAGGATAATCTTAATCGTAGGTCATCAATTTTATTTAGCAATTTTCCAAATAACAAAATAGCACAATTGGTTGGAAGAATGTAAAATGACAGCCATGTCCTTCAGGGCCATCTTTTCATCTTTTGATGTTCCTGATTTTAAAACATAATTGCAGAAATTCTGGGTTCGAGTCCAGGCTTTGCCGCAGCCGGCCGCGATCGGGAGACCCATGAGACAGCTCACAATTGGCCCAGCGTCGTTCAGGTTAGGGGAGGGTTTGGCCGGAAGGGATGTCCTTGTCCCATCACACCCTAGCGACTCCTGTGGCGGGCTGGGCGCAGTGCACGCTGACATGGTTGCCAGGTGTATAGTGTTTCCTCCAACACATTGGTGCTGCTTGCTTCCAGGTTAAGTGGGCATTGTGTGAAGAAGCAGTGGAGCTTGGTTGAGATGTGTTTCAGAGGACGCACTGCTCTCGACCTTCACCTCTCCCAAGTCCGTAATGGGAGTAGCAGCTATGAGTCACATCTGGTCACATCTCTCTGGTAACACCTCTCTCTCTCTGGTCACCTCTCTCTGGTCACATCTCTCTGGTCACCTCTCTCTGGTAACACCTATCTCTCTCTGGTCACATCTCTCTGGTCACCTCTCTCTGGTCACATCTCTCTGGTAACACCTCTCTCTCTCTGGTCGCCTGTCTCTAGTCACATCTCTCTGGCCCCACTCTCTGGTAACACCTCTCTCTCTCTGGTCACCTCTCTCTAGTCACATCTCTCTGGTCACATCTCTCTGGTAACACCTCTCTCTCTCTGGTCACCTCTCTCTGGTCACATCTCTCTGGTGACATCTCTCTGGTCACATCTCTCTGGTAACCACCTCTCTCTCTGGTCACCTCTCTCTGGTCACATCTCTCTGGTAACACCTCTCTCTCTCTGGTCAACTCTCTCTGGTCACATCTCTCTGGTCACATCTCTCTGGTAACACCTCTCTCTCTCTGGTCACCTCTCTCTCTCTCTGGTCACCTCTCTCTGGTCACATCTCTCTGGTCACCTCTCTCTGGTCACACTCTCTGGACACACCTCTCTCTCTCTGGTCACCTCTCTCTAGTCACATCTCTCTGGTCACATTTCTCTGGTAACACCTCTCTCTCTCTGGTCACCTCTCTCTGGTCACATCTCTCTGGTGACATCTCTCTGGTCACATCTCTCTGGTAACACCTCTCTCTCTCTGGTCACCTCTCTCTAGTCACATCTCTCTGGTCACATCTCTCTGGTAACACCTCTCTCTCTCTGGTCACCTCTCTCTAGTCACATCTCTCTGGTCATATCTCTCTGGTAACACCTCTCTCTCTGGTCACCTCTCTCTGGTCACATCTCTCTGGTCAAATCTCTCTGGTAACACTTCTTTCTCTCTGGTCACCTCTCTCTAGTCACATCTCTCTGGTAACACCTCTCTCTGGTCACCTCTGTATCTGGTCATCTCTTTCTGGTCATCAATCTATTTCTCTGGTCGCATCTCGCTCTCTCTGGTCTCCTCTCTCTGGTCTCCTCTCTCTCTCTGGTTGCCTCTCTCTGTTCACCTCTCTCTGTCTCTGGTTGCATCTCTCTCTCTCTCTGGTCACCTCTCTTTTTATCGGTGGTTACCTCTCTCTCTGGACAACTCTCTCCGGTCACCTCTTTTTCTCTCTGGTTACTTCTTTCTCTCTGGCCATATCTGTCTCTCTGCGGTCACCTCTCTCTCTGCGGTCATCCCTCACTTTCTGGTCACCTTTCTCCTTTTGTTCACCTCTCTCTCTGGTCACTTCTCTGCGTCTTGTCACATGTCTTTCTGGTCACCTCTCTCACCTCTCTGGTCATCTCTGTTTCTGGTCACCTCTCTCGCTGATCACATCTTTCTCTGGTCACCTCTCTCTTTCTGGTCACATCTCTTTCTCTCTGATCACATCTCTCTCTGGTCACCACTTTCTGATAACCTCTTTCTCTATCTCTGGTCATGTCTCTAAGTGGTCATCTCTCTCTTTTGGGTCACTTCTGTCTCTCTGGTCACCTCTTTCTCTCTGGTCACCTCTTTCTCTCTCTGCTCACATCTTTCTCTCACTCTGGTCACCTATCTCTCTGGTTACCTCTCTCTGGTCAACTATCTTTATGGTTACCTCTCTCTCTCTGGTCATCTGTCTCTCTCTGGTCACCTTTCTCTCTGGTCATCTCTCTTTCTCTCTGGTCTCCTCTCTCTGGTCTCCTCTCTCTCTCTTTTCATCTCTCTCTTTCTGGTCTCCTCTCTCTCTCTGGTCATCTTGTCACACCCTGATCAGTTTCACCTGTCCTTGTTATTGTCTCCACCCCCTCCAGATGTCGCTTGTATTCCCTGGTGTATTAAATCCCTGTGTTTCCTGTCACTCTGTGCCAGTTCGTCTTGTATGTTCCAAGTCAACCAGTGTGTTTTCCCATGCTCCTGCCTTTTCTATTCTCTTTTACAAGTCCTCCTGGTTTTGACACTTGCCTGTTTTCTGGACTCTCTACCCGCCTGCCTGACCATTCTGCCTGCACTGACCTCGAGCTTGCCTGACCATTCTGCCTGCACTGACCTCGAGCTTGCCTGACCATTCTGCCTGCACTGACCTCGAGCCTGCCTGACCATTCTGCCTGCACTGACCTCGAGCCTGCCTGACCATTCTGCCTGCACTGACCTCGAGCCTGCCTGACCATTCTGCCTGCACTGACCTCGAGCATGCCTGACCATTCTGCCTGTACTGACCTCGAGCCTGCCTGACCATTCTGCCGGCCCTGACCTCGAGCCTGCCTGCCACACTGTACCTCCTGGACTCTGACCCCAAACTGGTTTTGACCTTTTGCCTGTCCAAAACCATTGTCTTGCCAATCCCTTTTGGATGTAATAAATATCAAAAACTCAAACCATCTACGTCCTGTGTCTGCATCTGGGTCTCGCCTTGTGTCCTTATACATCTCTCTTTCTCTGGTCTCCTCTCAATCTAATTTAAGGGGCTTAATTGGCATGGGAAACATATGTTAATATTGCCAAAGCAAGTGAATTAGATTATATACAAAAGTGAAATAAACAAAAATTGAACAGTAAACATTATTATCACAGAAGTTCCAGAAGAGTAAAGACATTACAAATGTCATTATGTATATATACAGTGTTGTAATGATGTGCACATGGTTAAAGTACAAAATGGAAAATAAATGTGATGTCACACTGTGGTATTTCACCCGGTAGATAAGAGAGTTAATCAAAATCGGGTTTGTTTTCGGAATCTTTGTGAATCTGTGTAATCTAAGGGAAATATGTGTCTCTAATTTGGTGATACATTTGGCAGGAGGTTAGGAAGTGCAGCTCAGTTTCCACCTCATTTTGTGGGCAGTGTGCACATAGCCTGTCTTCTCTTGAGCGCCAAGTCTGCCCACTGCGGCCTTTCTCAATAGCAAGGCTATGCTCACTGAGTCTGTACATAGTCAAAGCCTTCCTTAAGTTTGGGTCAATCACAGTGGTCAGGTATTCTGCCACTGTGATCTCTCTCTCGCTCTCGCTCTCACTCTCTGGTCACCTCTCTCGCTCTCTGGTCACCTCTCTCGCTCTCTGGTCGCATCTCTCGCTCTCTGGTCTCATCTCTCGCTCTCTGGTCGCATCTCTCGCTCTCTGGTCGCATCTCTCGCTCTCTGGTCGCCTCTCGCGCTCTCTGGTCGCCTCTCTCGCTCTCTGGTCGCCTCTCTCGCTCTCTGGTCGCATCTCTCGCCTCTCTGGTCACCTCTCTCGCTCTCTGGTTGCCTCTCTCGCTCTCTGGTCGCCTCTCTCTCTCTCTCTCCTCTCCTCTCTGCTCCGCTCCTCTCCTCTCCTCTCCTCTCCTCTCCTCTGGTCGCATCTCTCTCTCTCTCTCTCTCTGGTCGCATCTCTCTCTCTCTCTCTGGTCACATCTCTCTCTCTCTGGTCGCATCTCCCGCTCTCTGCTCGCATCTCTCGCTCTCTGCTCGCATCTCTCTCTCTCTCTCTCTCTCTCTCTCTCTCTCTCTCTCTCTCTCTCTCTCTCTCTCTCTCTCTCCTCTCATCTCTCTCTCTCTGGTCGCAACTCTCCTCTCCTCTCCTCTCCTCTCCTCTCCTCTCCTCTCCTCTCCTCTCCTCTGGTCGCATCTTTTTTCCAAGATGGCGTAGCAGTCAGACGTCCTTTGTTCTCATCTTGTCCCATGTATATATATATTTGATATCTTTTTAGCTTTTTCTTCTCATATCTTTTTATATCTTTTTTCTAAAAACTCAACTTCAAAACACTCTCCTGCAACCTGCCTCACCAAATGTGGTGCGGATCTTTCAAAAGTATTATTCAACTCATATCCGAAATCCACAACAGAAGCTAGCCACAAGTTAGCCAGCTCACTAGCTAACGTTAGTATTCAGCTAACCACGGCTAGCGGTTATCAGCTATCCTTTAGCTCAGAAAGCTATCGTCAGTTTTGTACAACGCGACTTAGACCAGAGCATACCGGACCTATTTTCTTTCCATATCCCCGGATTTCTACTGCAAGCTCTGGACATTTATACCTGGATCTTGCAGCTAACTAGCTGCTATCCGAGTGACTATTGGCTAACGCCGATTCCAGAGCAAACACCAATTATCCCGGATTTAGCCACCTGAAAAGTTGCATCAGCCACTCCTGGGCTACAATCACCTATCCGGACCCGTTTTACTGTCGATGCGGAGCCCCACCGGGCCTTAATGACTGGACTACCAACGTTATCTGCCCGAGGGAGTTATTCAACTGGCCGCTCCATCGTGATGTAACCTGAACGCCCATCTGCTAACTGCGGCCCGCTAATCATTAGCTGTCTTGAGCATATCGGCTGCTATCTGAACACATCTATCGAACAATTATCTTGGGCCACTATAACTATAACCATTTTGACAATTGGATTGGAACCCCACTAATCTACCGACGGAAACGCACGGGGTGGCTAAAAACCGACCTCCATCTTCTGCTAGCTTGCTACCCATGGCTCGGCTAGCTGTCTGAATCGCCGTGACCCCAACCAACCTCACTACTCACTGGACCCTTATGATCACTCGGCTAAGCATGCCTCTCCTTAATGTCAATATGCCTTGTCCATTGCTGTTCTGGTTAGAGTTTATTGGCTTATTTCACTATAGAGCCTCTAGCCCTGCTCATTATACCTTATCCAACCCTTCAGTTCCACCACCCACACATGCAATGACCACACCTGGTTTCAATGATGTTTCTAGAGACAATTTCTCTGTCATCATCGCTCAATGCCTAGGTTTACCTCCACTGTATTCACATCCTACCATACCTTTGTCTGTACACTATACCTTGAATCTATTTTATCACCCCCAGAAACCTGTTCCTTTTACTCTCTGTTCCGGACGTCCTAGACGTCCAATTCTCATGGCTTTTAGCCGTACCCTTATCCTACTCCTCCTCTGTTCCTATTCCCCAGGCCCTCTCTTTTGATGACTTCTGTCACCGTAAAAGCCTTGGTTTCATGCATGTTAGCATTAGAAGCCTCCTCCCTAAGTTTGTTTTATTCACTGCTTTAGCACACTCTGCCAACCCGGATGTCTTAGCCGTGTCTGAATCCTGGCTTAGGAAGACCACCAATAACTCTGAAATCTCCATCCCTAACTACAACATTTTCAAACAAGATAGAACGGCCAAAGGGGGCTGTGTTGCAATGTACTGCAGAGATAATTCTATCCTACTAACCAGGTCTGTACCCAAACAATTTTAACTTCTACTTTTAAAAATACACCTCTCTAAAAACAAGTCTCTCACTGTTTCCGCCTGCCACAGACCACCCTCTGCACCCAGCTGTGCTCTGGATACCATAAGTGAACTGATTGCCCCCCATCTATCTTCTTAGCTGATGCTAGGTGACCTAATCTGTGACGTGCTTAACACCCCGGCCATCCTACAACCTAAGCTTGATGCCATCAATCTCACACAAATGATCAATGAACCTACCAGCTACAACCCCAAAGCCGTAAACACGGGCACCCTCATAGATATCATCCTAACCAACTTGCCCTCTAAATACACCTCTGCTGTTTTCAACCAAGATCTCAGTGATCACTGCCTCATTGCCTGCATTTTGGAATCAACAGAAGTTAGAAAAAACACTATGAATATTCACTTACCTTCCTTTCCTCAGAAGGCACTCCCAGGAATCCCAGTTCGACAATAAATGACTGATTTGTTCTATAAAGTCCATAATTGATGTCCAAATAGCCACTTGTTGTTAGCGTGTTCAGCCCCAGTAATCCATCTTCATGAGGCGCAGGTACTTCATCCAGACAAAAATTTGAAAGGTTCTGTTACAGTCCTTTAGAAACATGTCAAACGATGTATGGAATCAATCTTTAGGATGTTTTTAACAAAAAACATCAAATCATGTTCCAACCGGAGAATTCCTTTGTCTTCAGAAAAGCACTGGAACGAGAGGTAACTCTGTCGGGAGCGCGCGTCATGAGACAAAGGCACTCTGCCAGACCACTGACTCAAAGAGGTCTCATGAGCCCCTCCTTTATAGTAGAATTCTCATTCAAGTTTCTAAAGACGGTTGACATCTAGTGGAAGCCTTAGGAAGTGCAACTTTATCCATATCTCAACGTGTATTCAGTAGGCCAAGCTTTGAGAAACTACAAACCTCAGATGTCCCACTTCCTGGTTGGATTTTTCTCAGGTTTTCGCCTGCCATATGAGTTATGTTATACTCACAGACATCATTCAAACAGTTTTAGAAACTTCAGAGTGTTTTCTATCCAATAATACTAATAATATGCATATATTAGCATCTGAGACAGAGTAGGAGGTCACTCTGGGCACGCTATTCATCCAAAAGTGAAAATGCTGCCCCTTATCCCAAAAGAGTTTTAACCAACACAAAAACATCCTGTGGCATTCTGCATTAAATCAAATCAAATCAAATGTATTAATATAGCCCTTCGTACATCAGCTGATATCTCAAAGTGCTGTACAGAAACCCAGCCTAAAACCCCAAACAGCAAGCAATGCAGGTGTAGAAGCACGGTGGCTAGGAAAAACTCCCTAGAAAGGCCAAAACCTAGGAAGAAACCTAGAGAGGAACCAGGCTATGTGGGGTGGCCAGTCCTCTTCTGGCTGTGCCGGGTGGAGATTATAACAGAACATGGCCAAGATGTTCAAATGTTCATAAATGACGAGCATGGTCGTATAATAATAAGGCAGAACAGTTGAAACTGGAGCAGCAGCACGGTCAGATGGACTGGGGACAGCAAGGAGTCATCATGTCAGGTAGTCCTGGGGCATGGTCCTAGGGCTCAGGTCCTCCGAGAGAGAGAAAGAAAGAGAGAAGGAGAGAATTAGAGAACGCACACTTAGATTCACACAGGACACCGAATAGGACAGGAGAAGTACTCCAGATATAGCAAACTGACCCTAGCCCCCCGACACATAAACTACTGCAGCATAAATACTGGAGGCTGAGACAGGAGGGGTCAGGAGACACTGTGGCCCCATCCGAGGACACCCCCGGACAGGGCCAAACAGGAAGGATATAACCCCACCCACTTTGCCAAAGCACAGCCCCCACACCACTAGAGGGATATCTTCAACCACCAACTTACCATCCTGAGACAAGGCTGAGTATAGCCCACAAAGATCTCCGCAATGGCACAACCCAAGGGGGGGCATCAACCCAGACAGGATGACCACATCAGTGAATCAACCCACTCAGGTGACGCACCCCTTCCAGGGACGGCATGAGAGAGCCCCAGTAAGCCAGTGACTCAGCCCCTGTAATAGGGTTAGAGGCAGAGAATCCCAGTGGAAAGAGGGGAACCGGCCAGGCAGAGACAGCAAGGGCGGTTCGTTGCTCCAGAGCCTTTCCGTTCACCTTCCCATTCCTGGGCCAGACTACACTCAATCATATGACCCACTGAAGAGATGAGTCTTCAGTAAAGACTTAAAGGTTGAGACCGAGTTTGCGTCTCTGACATGGGTAGGCAGACCGTTCCATAAAAATGGAGCCTTATAGGAGAAAGCCCTGCCTCCAGCTGTTTGCTTAGAAATTCTAGGGACAATTAGGAGGCCTGCGTCTTGTTACCGTTACGTACGTGTAGGTATGTACGGCAGGGCCAAATCAGAGAGAAAGGTAGGAGCAAGCCCATGTAATGCTTTGTAGGTTAACAGTAAAACCTTGAAATCAGCCCTTGCTTTGACAGGAAGCCAGTGTAGAGAGGCTAGCACTGGAGTAATATGATAAAAAATGTTGGTTCTAGTCAGGATTCTAGCAGCTGTATTTAGCACCAACTGAAGTTTATTTAGTGCTTTATCCAGGTAGCCGGAAAGTAGAGCATTGCAGTAGTCTAACCTAGAAGTGACAAAAGCATGGATACATTTTTCTGCATCATTTTTGGACAGAAAGTTTCTGATTTTTGCAATGTTACGTAGATGGAAAAAAGCTGTCCTTGAAATGGTCTTGATATGTTCTTCAAAAGAGAGATCAGGGTCCAGAGTAACGCCAAGGTCCTTCACAGTTTTATTTGAGACGACTGTACAACCATTAAGATTAATTGTCAGATTCAACAGAAGATCTCTTTGTTTCTTGGGACCTAGAACAAGCATCTCTGTTTTGTCCGAGTTTAAAAGTAGAAAGTTTGTAGCCATCCACTTGCTTATGTCTGAAACACATGCTTCTAGCAAGGGCAATTTTGGGGCTTCACCATGTTTCATTGAAATGTACAGCTGTGTGTCATCCGCATAGCAGTGAAAGTTAACATTATGTTTTCGAATAACATCCCCAAGAGGTAAAATATATAGTGAAAACAATAGTGGTCCTAAAACAGAACCTTGAGGAACACCGAAATGTACAGTTGATTTGTCAGAGGACAAACCATTCACAGAGACAAACTGATATCTTTCCGACAGATAAGATCTAAACCAGGCCAGAACTTGTCCGTGTAGACCAATTTGGGTTTCCAATCTCTCCAAAAGAATGTGGTGATCGATGGCATTAGCATCGAATAGCCCCCGTGAAATGCAACTTTCAGGGAAGTTAGAAACCAATATCCACAGGCAGTTATAAAAGCCAAGGCTAGCTTTTTCAAGCCGAAATTTGCTTCCTGCAACACAAACTCAAAAACGTTCTGGGACATTGTAAAGTCCGTGGAGAAAAAGAGCACCTCCTCCCAGCTGCCCACTGCACTGAGGATAGGAAACCCTGTCACCACCGATAAATCCACTAAAATTGAGAATTTCAATTAGCATTTTTCTACGGCTGGCCATGCTTTCCAGCTGGCACCCCCTACCTGGGTCAACAGCACTGCACCCCACACAGCAACTCGCCCTATTACTAGCCTGCTCAACCTCTCATTTGTGTCGTCTGAGATTCCCAAAGATTGGAAAGCAGCTGCGGTCATCACCCTCTTCAAAGGGGGGGACACTCTTGACCCAAACTGCTACAGACTTATAACTATCCTACCCTGCCTTTCTAAGTTCTTCTGAAGCCAAGTTAACAAACATATCACCGACCATTTCTAATCCCTCCGTACCTTCTCCGCTATGCAATCTGGTCTCAGAGCTGGCCATGGGTGCACCTCAGCCACGCTCATGTCCTACATGATATCTTAACCGCCATCGATAAGAAACATTACTGTGAAGCCGTATTCATTGACCTGGCCAAGGCTTTCGACTCTGTCAATCACCACATCCTCATGGGCAGACTAAACAGCCTTGGTTTCTCAAATGACTGCCTTTTCTGGTTCACCAACTACTTCTCCGACAGAGTTCAGTGTGTCAAATCTGAGTGCCTGTTGTCCGGGCCTCTAGCAGTCTCTATGGGGGTGCCACAGGGTTCAATTCTTGGGCCGACTCTCTTCGCTGTATATATCAATGATGTCGCTCTTGTTGCTGATGAGTCTCTGATCCACCTCTACGCAGACGACACCATTCTGTATACTTCTGGCCCTTCTTTGGTTACTGTGTCAACAACCTTCCAGATGAGCTTCAATGCCATACAACTCTCCTTCCGTGGCCTCCAACTGCTCTTAAATACAGGTCAAACTAAATGCATGCTCTTCAACCGATTGCTGCCTGCACCTGCCCGCCCGTCCAGCATCATTACTCTGGACGTTTCTGACTTAGAATATGTGGACAGCTACAAATACCTAGCTGTCTGGTTAGACTGTAAACTCTCCTTCCAGACTCATATCAAATAACTCCAATCCAAAGTTAAATCTAGAATTGGCTTCCTATTTCGCAACAAAGCATCCTTCACTCATGCTGCCAAACATACCCTCGTAAAACTAACCATCTTACCGATCCTCAACTTCGGCGATGTCATTTACAAAATAGCCGCCAACACCCTGCTCAACAAATTGGATGCAGTCTATCACAGTGCCATCCGTTTTGTCACCAAAGCCCCATATACTACCCACCACTGCGACCTGTACGCTCTTGTTGGCTGGCCCTTGCTTCATACTCGTCGCCAAACCCACTGGCTCCAGGTCATCTACAAGACCCTGCTAGGTAAAGTCCCTCTCGTCGCATCTCTTGCTCTCTGGTCACCTCTCAACTCTGGTCGCATCTCTCTCTCTGGTCACATCTCTCTCTGGTCGCATCTCTCTCTGGTCACCTCTCTCTTTCTCTGTGGTTTTTCCTCTTTCTCTCTGGTCATCTATGTCTCTCTGTGGTCAACTCTCTCTCTCTCTCTCTCTGTGGTCTCTCTCTCTCTCTCTCTCTCTCTTTGTCTCTCTCTGTGTGGTCTCTCTCTCTGTAATCACCTCTCTATTTCTGGTCATCTCTCTCACTGGTCAACTCTCTCTGTCTTGCCTCGTTTACGCCTCGTTGTCCTTAAACCATTTTGCCACAACTTTGGAAGTATGCTTGGGGTCATTATCCATTTGGAAGACCCATTTGCGACCAAGCTTTAACTTCCTGACTGATGTCTTGTTGTGTTGTTTCAATATATCCATATCATTTTCATTCTTTATGAAGCCATCTATTTTGTGAAGTGCACCTGTCCCTCCTGCAGCAAAGCACCCCCACAACATGATGCTGCCACCCCCGTGCTTCACGGTTGGGATGGTGTTCTTCGGCTTGCAAGCCTCCCCCTTTTTCCTCCAAACATAACGATGGTCATTATGGCAGTTCTACAGTTCTATTTTTGTTTCATCAGACCAGAGGGCATTTCTCCAAAAAGTACGATCTTTGTCCCCATGTGCAGTTGCACACCGTAGTCTGGCTTTTTATGGCAGTTTTGGAGCAGTGGCTTCTTCCTGCTGAGTGGCACGATGAACGTGGTATCTTCAGGCGTTTGGAAATTGCTCCCAAGGATGAACCAGACTTGTGGAGGTCTACAATTTGGTTTTTATACTTGGGTACTACTGTTTGTACAGATGAAAGTGGTACCTTCATGCATTTGGAAATTGATCGCATGGATGAACCAGTCTAAAAAACAATTCTGAGGTCTTGGCTGATTGGCTTGGCTTTTGATTTTCCCATGACATCACGCAAAGAGGCACTGAATTTGAAGGGAAGCCTTGAAATATATCCACAGGTACACCTCCAATTGACTCAAACGATGTCAGTTAGCCTATCAGAAGCTTCTAAAGCCATGACATCATTTTATGAAATTTTCCAAGCTGTTTAAAGGCACAGTCACCTTAGTGTATGTAAACTTCTGACCCAGTGGAATTGCGATACAGTAAATTATAAGTGAAAGAATCTGTCTGTAAACAATTGTTGGGAATTACTTGTGTCATGCGCAAAGTAGATGTCCTAACCGACTTGCCAAAATTGTAGTTTGTTAACAAGAAATTTGTGGAGTGGTTGAAAAACAAGTTTTAATGACTCCAACCTAAGTGTATGTAAACTTCTGACTTCAACTCTATATACACACAGACACACACCTGGTTAGGATGTTGAATAGCGTTACAGCAAGAATGGGAATGGGTTTAGAGCTCTCGGGTAATGACCTAACATTATTTAGGAGAATTTAATAAGTGGATTCCGTATCTAATATGCCTGTAAATAATGAGATAAGGGACTGTCATGTGTGTCTGTTACTGTGTGTCTGTGCATGTCTGTGTTTGAATATTCCATTTAATATGCCAGTAAATAATGGTCTAACCCTGACTGCTAGGGCAGATAGAACTAAACTAATTAAGTGTATATTTTTAAGTGCACTCCCTAGTCTCACAGAGTGGTTACAAGGTTGATCACTACTTGACCTCATTCTCATAAGAAGGGGAGCTGGCTATCAGATGGAATAAGTTGTTTAGATAAGAGTTAGAGGGTGCCGGGGGGTAGAGAGAGAGAAAGAAAGAGGAATAGATAGAGTAGGAGGAAGAGAGAGATAGATGGGGATAGAGACAGAGTAGGAGGTAGTGAGTGAGAGGGGGATAGAGACAGAGTAGGAGGTAGACACAGTGAGAGTTAGGGGGATAGAGACAGAGTAGGAGGTAGAGAGATAGATGGGGATAGAGACAGAGTAAGAGGTAGACACAGTGAGAGAAAGGGGGAGGTAGTGAGAGAGAGGGGGATAGAGACAGAGTAGGAGGTAGAGAGAGTGAGAGAGAGGGGGATAGAGACAGAGTAGGAGGTAGAGAGAGTGAGAAATTCTGAAGTTGGAATTTTATTTTACCTGAATTTAACATTTTAATTTTGAATGTTATTAGGATCCCCATTAGCTAACGCCACGGCTTAGAGAGAGGGAGAGAAAGGATGCATGAAAGCATGCTCATACACACTCTCTCCCAGTGAATGTTATTAGGATCCCTATTAGCTGATGCCATGGCTTCCTTAGAGAGAGAGAGAGAGAGAGAGAGAGAGAGAGAGAGAGAGAGAGAGAGAGAGAGAGAGAGAAAACCAAAACGTAACCAACAAGAATGGGTCTCAGCTCCTGCAGCTCTGTCACACACTGGGTAGGTACATAGTCAATCGTAGGCTTTGAGGGGACTCGTATGGTAGGTACACCTATAGCTCATCTCTTGGCAGTAGTACTGTAGACTACTTTATCACTGACCTCAACCCAGAGTTCTTCAGAGCGTTCACAGTCAGCCAACTGACACCCCTATCAGATCACAGCAAAATCATAGTCTACTTGAACAGAGCAATACTCAATCGAGAGGCATCAAAGCCAAAGGAACTGAGTAATATTAAGAAATGCTATAGATGGAAGAATGTAGTTTGTAAATCTACCAAAAAACAATTAGGCAACAACAAATTAAATTCCTTTCAGACAACTTCCTGAACAAAACGTTCCACTGTAATAGTGAAGGTGTAAACTTGGCAGTAGAACATATTAACAGTATATTTGACCTCTCAGCTTCCCTATCAAATCGAAAAAATCTTAAATAGAAGACCAAAGAAAACAAACAACAATGACAAATGGTTTGATGAAGAATGCAGAAATCTAAGAGGGAAATTGAGAAACCTGTCCAACCAAAAACCTAGAGACCAGGAAAACCTGAGTCTACGCCTTCACTATGGTGAATCACTAAAGAAATACAGAAATACACTAAGGAAAAAGAAGGAACAGCACATCAGATATCAGCTCAATGTAATTGAAGAGCCCATAGACTCTAACCACTTCTGGGAAAATTGGAAAACACTAAACAAACAACAACACAAAGAATTATCTATCCAAAATGGAGATATATGGGTAAACCACTTCTCCAATATTTTTGGCTCTATGACAAAAAACAAACAGCAAAAACATGAACATGATCAAATACAAATCTTAGAATCAACTATTAAAGACTACCAGAACCCACTGGATTCTCCAATTACTTTGAATGAACTACAGGACAAAATAAAAACCCTACAACCCAAAAAAGCCTGTGGTGTTTATGGTATCCTCAATGAAATGATCAAATATACAGACAACAAATTCCAATTGGCTATACTTAAACTCTTTATTAACATCATCCTTAGCTCTGGCATCTTCCCCAACATTTGGAACCAAGGACTGATCTCCCCAATCCACAAAAGTGGAGACAAATTTGACCCCAATAATTACCATGGAATTTGGGTCAACAGCAACCTGGGAAAGTCCTCAGCATTATCATTAACAGCAGACTCGTACAGTTCCTCAGTGAAAACAATGTACTGAGCAAAAGTCAAATTGTCTTTTTACCAAAATATCGTATGACAGACCACGTATTCCCCCTGCACACCCTAATTGACAAACAAACAAACCAAAACCAAGGCAACGTCTTCTCATGCTTTGTTTATTTAAAAATAGCCTTTGACTTAATTTGGCATGAGGGTCTGCTATACAAATTGATAGAAAGTGGTGTTAGGGGAAAAACATACAACATTATAAAATCCATGTACATAAACAACAAGTGTGTAGTTAAAATAGGCAAAAAACACACACATTTCTTCCCACAGGGCTGTGTGGTGGGACAGGGATGCAGCTTACGCTCTACCCTCTTAAACAAAAATATCAACAAATTGGTGAGGGCACTAGAAAAGTCTGTAGCACCCGGCCTCTTCCTACTAGAATCTGAAGTCAAATGTATACTGTTTGCTGATGGAGGGCCTACAGCAGCACCTAGATCTTCTGCACAGATTCTGCCAGACCTGTGCCCTGACAGTAAATCTCAGTAAGACCAAAATAATGGTGTTCCAAAAAGGTCCAGTCGCCAGGACCACAAATACAAATTCCATCTAGACACCGTTGCCCGAGAGCACACAAAAACTATACATACCTTGGCCTAAACATCAGTGCCACAGGTAACTTCCACAAAGCTGTGAACAATCTGAGAGACAAGGCAAGAAGGACATTCTATGCCATCAAAATGAACATAAAATTCGACACACCAATTAGGATCTGGTATAAAATACTTGAATTAGTAAAATAACCCATTGCCCTTTATGTTTGTGACCAATCACGAACCAAGAATTCCCAAAATGGGACAAACACCAAGTTGAGACTCTGCATGCAGAATTGTGCAAAAATACCCTCTATGTACAACGTAGAACACCAAATAATGCATTCAGAGCGGAATTAGGCCAATACCCGCTAATTATCTAAATTAATGTCTACAACCACTTAAAAGGATGCGATTCCCAAACCTTCCTTAACAAAGCCATCACCTACAGAGAGATGAACCTGGAGAAGAGTCCCCTAAGCAAGCTGGTCCTGGGGCTCTGTTCACAAACACACCCCACAGGGCCCCAGGACTGCAAGACAATTAGACCCAAGCAAATAATGAGAAAACAAAAAGATAATTACTTGACACATTGGAAAGAATTAATAAAAAATTTGAGCAAACTAGAATGCTATTTGGCCCTAAACAGGGAGTACACAGTGGCAGAATACCTGACCACTGTGACTAGCCCAAACTTAAGGAAAGCTTTGACTATGTACAGACTCAGTGAGCATAGCGTGGCTTTTGAGAAAGGCCGCCGTAGGCCGCCGTACTTTAACCATTTGTGCATCGTTACAACACTGTATATATACTGTACATATGACATTTGTAATGTCTTTATATTTTGGAACTTCTGTTAGTGTAATGTTTACTGTTCATGTTTAATGTTTATTTCACTTTTGTATATTATCTACTTCACTTGCTTTACAAGTTGTTAACACATGTTTCCCATGCCAATCAAGCCCCTTCAATTGAATTGAATTGAATTGAGAGAGAGAGAGAGAGAAGTGGAGTGTGTCTCCATTACCTTCTCTCTGTAGTCACACCTACTGCTAGAAAAATGATGGGATTCTTTCCTCTCCTCCCTTATCCCTCACTTTTTCACCTTACCTTTTCTTGCGTATCACTTCATCTATTTTTCAGACAGGAAATCATTATCAGTCAGGGAAGACAATTTCCTCCTTCTATGATCTCTACTTTGTGAAGTGTGTGTGTGTCTGTGTGTGTGTGTGTGAGAGGGAGAGAGCGAGAGCGAGAGAAGAGGATATGTGTAGTGTGTGAGGAGAGAGAGTGTGTGTGTGCACGTGTCAGGGGACCAGGATCTCTTGTCTCTCAGTATAACTAGAATATTTCCAGGGTCGATTGGTCGCCTATTGAAACCTCATTGCAACATGGGTACTTGCACTGACCAAATAAAACTGTTCATCTTCAAATGTAGATGTGTCTGTGTGTGTGTGTGTGTGTGTGTGTGAGAGAGAGCGTAAATGTAGATGTGTCTGTGTGTGTGTGTGTGTGTGTGTGTGTGTGTGTGTGTGTGTGTGTGTGTGAGAGAGCGTAAATGTAGATGTGTCTGTGTGTGTGTGTGAGAGAGCGTAAATGTAGATGTGTCTGTGTGTGTGTGTGTGTGTGTGTGTGAGAGAGAGCGTAAATGTAGGTGTGTGTGTGTGTGTGTGTGTGTGTGTGTGTGTGGGAGAGCGTAAATGTAGATGTGTCTGTGTGTGTGTGTGTGTGTGTGTGTGTGTGTGTGTGAGTGAGAGAGCGTAAATGTAGATATGTCTGTGTGTGTGTGTGTGAGAGAGCGTAAATGTAGATGTGTCTGTGTGTGTGTGTGTGTGTGTGTGTGTGTGAGAGAGCGTAAATGTAGATGTGTCTGTGTGTGTGTGTGTGTGTGTGTGTGTGTGTGTGTGTGTGTGTGTGTGTGTGTGTGTGTGAGAGAGAGCGTAAATGTAAATGTGTGTGTGTGTGTGTGTGTGTGAGAGAGAGCGTAAATGTAAATGTGTATGTGTGTGTGTGTGTGTGAGAGAGCGTAAATGTAGATGTGTATGTGTGTGTGTGTGTGTGTGTGTGTGTGTGTGTGTGTGTGTGTGTGTGTGTGTGTGTGTGTGAGAGAGCGTAAATGTAGATGTGTGTGTGTGTGTGTGAGTGAGCGTAAATGTAGATGTGTATGTGTGTGTGTGTGTGTGTGTGTGTGTGTGTGTGTGTGTGTGTGTGTGTGTGTGTGTGTGTGTGTGTGTGTGAGAGAGCGTAAATGTAGATGTGTGTGTGTGTGTGTGAGTGAGCGTAAATGTAGATGTGTATGTGTGTGTGTGTGTGTGTGTGTGTGTGTGTGTGTGTGTGTGTGTGTGTGTGTGTGTGTGTGTGTGTGTGTGTGTGTGTGAGAGAGTGTATATGTAGATGTGTCTGTGTGTGTGTGTGTGTGTGTGTGTGTGTGTGTGTGTGTGTGTGTGTGTGTGAGAGAGCGTAAATGTAGATGTGTGTGTGTGTGTGTGAGTGAGCGTAAATGTAGATGTGTATGTGTGTGTGTGTGTGTGTGTGTGTGTGTGTGTGTGTGTGTGTGTGTGTGTGTGTGTGTGTGTGTGAGAGAGCGTATATGTAGATGTGTCTGTGTGTGTGTGTGTGTGTGTGTGTGTGTGTGTGTGTGTGTGTGTGTGTGTGTGTGTGTGTGTGTGTGTGTGTGTGTGTGTGTGTGTGAGAGCGTATATGTAGATGTGTCTGTGTGTGTGTGTGTGTGTGTGTGTGTGTGTGAGAGAGCGTATATGTAGATGTGTCTGTGCTACTAAAAGACTTCTCTGGAATGAGGTGCTAATCTGGCTAAAGTCATTCTTTTTGTTATTCTTCTTTTTGGAATAGCAGGAATTGAAGCTGACCTTGATGTGTCACTGACCCTCCTCGTCTACTGAGCCACAAGTGATCTCTGCCTAGCACTAACTGAGCATGCAAGGTTTCCAGGAAACAGAGTTGCCGGCTTCCTGAATAAAAACTATTCTGGTATTCATGTGTCTTTCGTAATTTTTTATTGGAATTTAATTGGAATCCACAGAAATCTCAGACCAATTCTCAGCCCATTTATTTATAGTGTCTATTTGCTTTCTGTATTGCGCGTTTTGAGTATGTGTTACTGTGTGTATGTGTGTGTTGCTTCGTGTGTGTATTTCTTTGTACAATCCTACGTTTCCCTACTCTCTCCTTACATTAATGATACTTCTGGGTCATATATTTCAATAAGACAAGACGTACTGTATATCTTTATAATGAGTTGAGGGAAAATGTAAGAATGTCCAGGTTTGTCTTTGGCAGAATCCTCTATCTCACGATGCCTGAGAAGAATGGATTTCTACTAGTTTAATATTGACCGAAAATGTAATTGTGTTTGCCCGGGTGTATGTCTGTTCACTTGTTTGAGTGTGCGTGTCCATGTGTTACCTTACCTATGGTATGTGAGTAATACTATCACAGATACATGTGTTTTTATTTTCCATTCCTTATTGGAATTGTGTTAGAAAGATGTAGTCCGAGTAAATTTGTCTTGGTTTGTTTGCTTGTGGGTGTATTTGCCTTAGTTTCTATGTGTGTGGGTCTGTGTGTCTGTGTGTGTTAAAGAGTGAATGCAGGCATGCATGTGTGTGGGTCCGTGTGTCTGTGTGTGTTAAAGAGTGAATGCAGGCATGCATGTGTGTGGGTCCGTGTGTCTGTGTGTGTTAAAGAGTGAATGCAGGCATGCATGTGTGTGGGTCCGTGTGTCTGTGTGTGTTAAAGAGTGAATGCAGGCATGCATGTGTGTGTTTGTATGTATTTGTGTTGCTTTGCTTCTCTGAGCCCAGTGTGGCAGGCCAAGTTGATCTTATCTGTAGTTCTCTTTCTCCCCAATACTGTTGGTGTGTACAGTACAACCTACAATAGCTTCACCTCAGAGCACAAAGAGATTAAAGCAATTTTCACCCTGGATCAAATCAACTGCTACAGTTAACATAAATAATAAAAACCATACATCACCCACTCCTGGTTATCTGTAGCCTAGCATTGTCTTTGGATAGATACCCACAGGAACACCTTCCTAATATTGGTGTTGTCCCCCCCCCCCCCCCCTTAGCCCCCAGAACAGCCTCAATTGATAATTGAGGCATGGACTACAAGGTGTCGAAAGCATTCCTCAAGGATGCAAGGCCCATGTTGACTCTAATGCTTCCCACAGTGTCAAGTTGACTCTATGTCCTTTGGGTGGTGGACCATTCTTGATACACACAGGAAACAGTTGAGCGTGAAAACCCCAGCAGCGTTGCAGTTCCTTACACAAACCAGTGCACCTGGCACCTACTATCATACCCCTTTCAATCTTGCCCATTCACCCTCTGAATGGCACACATACACAATCCATTTCTAGAATTGTCTTAAAAATTATTTAACCTGTCAAAACATCTACACTGATTGAAGTGGATTTAACACGTGACCTGGGTTCACCTGGTCATTCTGTCATGGAAACAGAAGGTGTTCTTAATGTTTTGAATAATCAGTTACACACAGAGATACACACAGAGATGCACACAGATAGATGCACACAGAGAGATGCACACAGAGAGATGCACACAACGAGATGCACACAGCGAGATGCACACAGCGAGATGCACACAGCGAGATGAACACAGAGAGATAAACACAGAGAGATACACACTCTTGGATTCACAGTGTAACCTAGGGTCGGGTAAGAGAAAAAATGAAGGGGGATAGTGTATAATATGGTTGTCTACATGCAATGCATTCTCGTGGAAGCAGTGTTCCTCTATTGTGTATGTGCCCATGGTTTCAAATGGGGCATTGGTGTAGATCAGGACTCTTCAACCCTGTTCCTGGAGAGCTGTAGATTTTCACTCCAACCCCAGTTGTAACTAACCTGATTCATCATATCAATCAACTAAATATTAGAATCAGGTGTACTAGTCTAGGGAGAAAACCTACAAGACAGTAGCTCTCCAGTTCAGGGTTGGAGTTAGGACAGGGAATGAAGATGGAAACGTAAGCAACTTAATTTTCCACACAGACCATCCCCTGGCATGGTACAGTGCTATAAGAGCACACTACCCCTATACCAAAAGAGAGGGCAGTTGCCCAGGGTGGAAACTCAGAATATAATACATTGAGCCTCTGTTAATATCTGGAACAGTAATAGTGCAGGGCATCCTCATGCAGTATCAGCAGGACTTTTACGGGATCGAAGAGAGAGTACAAAAGGAAAAGCTCTCTCTGTGACCCCCATCCTGAGTGAGTCCGATCAAACCTCATCCTCAAACTGCTCTGCAGACGAGCAGCCCAAAGAGGAGGGTCACCCCCCAGCACTGAACAGGCCACGGTCCCACAACTGCACAGCTACAACATTGTTGAGGGAGATACAGTTGAAGTTGGAAGTTTACGTACACTTAGGTTGGAGTCATTAAAACTCGTTTCTCAACCACTCCACAAACTATAGTTTTGGCAAGTCGGTAAGGACATCTACTTTGTGCATGACAAGTAATTTTTCCAACAATTGTTTACAGAGAGATTATTTCACTTATAATTCACTGTATCACAATTCCAGTGAGTCAGAATTTTACATACACTATGTTGATTGTGCCTTTAAACAGCTTGGAAAATTTCAGAAAATTATGTCATGGCTTTAGAAGCTTCTTTTCGGCTAATTGTCATCATTTGAGTCAATTGGAGGTGTACCTGTGGATGTATTTCAAGGCCTACCTTCAAACTCAGTGCCTCTTTGCTTGACATCATGGGAAAATCAAAAGAAATCAGCCAAGACCTCAGAATTGTAGACTTCCACAAGTCTGGCTCATCCTTGGGAGAAATTCCCAAATGCCTGAAGGTACCACGTTAATTTATACCAACAATAGCACACAAGTATAAACACCTTGGGACCACGCAACCGTCATACCGTTCTCCTAGATATGAACGTACTTTGGTGCAAAAAGTGCAAATCAATCCCAGAACAACAGCAAAGGACCCTGTGTAGACTCTGGAGGAAACAGGTACAAAAGTATCTATCTCCACTGATAAACGAGCCCTATATCGACATATTTGATTTAATTATTTATTTTATTTTACCTTTATATTAATAGGCCAGTCAGTTATTTTCAATGACGGCCTAGGAACAGTGGGTTAACTGCCTGTTCAGGGGTAGAATGACAGATTTGTACCTTGTCAGCTCGGGGATTCAAACTTGCAACCTTGCGGTTACTAGTCCAAAGCTCTAACCACAAGGCTACCCTTCCGCCCCAATAACCTGAAATAACATAACCTGAAAGGCCGTACGGCAAGGAAGAAGCCACTGCTCCAAAGACACCATAAGACACCATAAGAAAGCCAGACTACGGTTTGCAACTGTACATGGGGACAAAGATCGTACTTTTGTTAACCATTGTTATGTTTGGAGGAAAAATGGGAGGCTTGAAAGCTGAAGAACACCATCCCAACCGTGAAGCACGGGGGTGGCAGCATCATGGTGTGGGGGTGCTTTGCTGCAGCAGGGACTGGTGCACTTCACAAAATAGATGGCATCATGAGGTAGGGAAATGATATGGATATATTGAAGCATTTCAAGACATCAGTCAGGAAGTTAAATCTTAAGGACAACAAAGTCAAGGTATTGGAGCCCTGACATCAATCCCACAGAAAAGTTGTTGGCAGAACTGAAAAAGCGTGTGCAAGCACAGAGGCCTACAACCCTGACTCAGTTACACCAGCTCTGTCTGAAGAAATGGGTCAAAATTCACCCAACTTATGGTGGGAAGCTTGTGGAAGGCTACCTGAAACATTTGACCCAAGTTAAACAATTTAAAGGCAATGCTACCAAATACTAATTGAGTGTATGTAAACTTCAGACCCACTGGGAATGTGATGAAACAAATAAAATATGAAATAAATCATTCTCTCTACTATTATTCTGACATTTCACATTCTTCAAATAAAGTGGTGATCTTAACTGTTCTAAGGCAGGGAATTTGTATTTGGCTAAGGTGTATATAAACTTCCCACTTCAACTGCACATTCACAGAGCTGGAGAGAGATCGTGGAGCTCAGAGAGCTAGTCCATGCACTCCAGACAGAACAGACCCACAAAGCAGAGCGGCACAACCCCCCCCCCCCCCCCCCCCCCCTCTCATGAGACCCTTAGGGCTGAATGTCGAGATAAAAGGCTGTCTGAGAAAGCTGGCTGCACTACGGACTGAGGTCAGATGTTTTTCAGCAGCAGGGACTGGGAAACTAGTCAGGATGGATGGCTCCAGAGAGCTCAGGACCTCAGACTAGGGTGAAGGTTAACCTTCCAACAGGACAATGACCCTAAGCACACAGCCAAGACAACAAAGGAGTGGCTTCGGGATAAGTCTCTCAATGTCCTTGAGTGGCCCAGACAGAGTGGCCCTGGACTTGAACCCGATCGAACATCTCTGGAGAGACCTGAAAATAGCTGTGCAGGGACACTCCCCATCCAACCTGAGAGAGCTTGAGAGTATCAGCAGAGAAGAATGTGAGAAAGTCCCCAAATATATGTGTGACAAGCTTGTAGTGTCATTCCCAAGAAGACTTGAGGCTGTCATTGCTGCCAAAGGTGCTTCATCAAAGTACTGAGTAACAGGTCTGAATACTCATATAAATGTAATATTTCAGTTTATATTTTTAATCCATTTGCAAAAATGTCTAAAACCTTGTTTTTGCTTCGCAATTTTGGGGTATTGTGTGTAGATTAATGAGAAGATGTAAAACAATTTAATTAATCAATTATAGAATAAGGCTCTAAGTAACAAAATGTGGAAAAAGTCGAGAGGTCTGAATACTTTACGAATGCACTGTATATTTATGAAATGGAGAGGTCAACATGAGGGCATACTTTGCTGTGTGTGCCTGTAAGTGTGCATGTGTGTGTTGTGTATGTTGTGTGTGTGTTTGTCTGTGTGTGTAATCTGTGGTATTTATTCTGTTAGTGCAGCTCTGATAGGTTGAAATGATGTTTACTTAATACAAGGCAGATCATCTCATTGAGACTGGGCCAGTCTCAAGCTTTGACCTGACCAGCACCTGACCTCATGCTCCACTTCTAGAGACAATTATGCATTTACCCCATTACACTATATTTAGCCTCACATACGCATATTTCAACAAAATTTCACAGATTGACACATTTTAATCCAGGGGCATTTATTCCAAATGGTTAAGGTAAGGGTTAAGGTAAGGGTAGAGGTAAGGGTTAAGGTCAGAATTAAGGTAAGGGTTAAGCAAAATTAAATAACAAATCAAGCACCTAGCACTAAACACATGACCATTGGCACCAGAGCTCAAGGTTTACGCCCAGCTGCCATCCGCATCCACAACCCCCTAGCAAGCCTACTTGATGGTAATAGTGCTCTCCTTTGCCCCTAGTTTTGAATGCATCACCCGATGTCGAATATAGCATTGAATCTTTAGTGACCTGGCTGTATGTATTTGGAAGAATATCTAATAGTTTATTTTAGAAATGTGACTAATTATGGATGAACACATTTAATTCTGCATGGTCACAGGGTTAATTCCACATGGTTTCAAGGGTTAAAAGAGAAACAGCTCAAAAGGTTAATAGTTTAGGTGTGAATTCCGAGTGGTTAAGGTTAGGGCTGTGGTTTGGGTAAAGCTTAAAACAAAATAATGAAAAACAACGTGCCGTTTCCATCAACCATCATCAATTATTCTCACGGCTTGCTATAGCTTTGTGAACTGTGGTGGCGCAGTGATATAAGCAGCGCACTCTGGCTCTGAGCCTCGTGAGTTCACGCACAGTGATGGACAATCGATTAAGTGTTTTTTTGGTGAGCGGTGAGGAAGGCAATTTAGATCAATGCTATTCAGGGAAAACAACATTAAGGCTAAGTACATAAGAGAGTGTGCAGTCAAAGGCTGACTTTGTCTTTCACCTCCTCTTTCATCCCTTTTTTATCCCCCTCTCATCCTTCACTCATTAGTGATGGCGTGAGTGTGTTGAGAACAAAGCCAAGACACTCCTAATCGATCACAGAGCAGCACTCCACTTCTCCATCTGCCCAGAAATTGACAGGTTGAGGATTGATTGGAAAGGACAGGCCTTGCCTGTGTGTGTGCGTGTGCGTGTGCGTGTGCGTGTGTGTGTGTGTGTGTGTGTGTGTGTGTGTGTGTGTGTGTGTGTGTGTGTGTGTGTGTGTGTGTGTGTGTGTGTGTGTGTGTGTGTGTGTGAGTGTGTGTGAGTGTGTGTGTGTGTGTGTGTGTGTGCGTGCGCCTCTTCAATCTCAGGAGGCTGAAGAAATTTGGCTTGTCACCAAAAGCACTCACAAACTTCTACAGATGCACAATCGGGAGCATCCTGTCGGGCTGTATCACCACCTGGTACGACAACTGCTCCGCCCACAACCGTAAAGCTCTCCAGAGGGTAGTGAGGTCTGCACAACGCATCACCGAGGGCAAACTACCTGCCCTCCAGGACACCTCTACCACCCGATGTCACAGAAAGGCCATAAAGATCATCAAGGACAACAACCACCGAGCCACTGCCTGTTCACCCCGCTATCATCCAGTAGGCGAGGTCAGTACAGGTGCATCAAAGCAGGGCCCGATAGACTAAAAAACAGCTTATATCTCAAGGCCATCAGACTGTTAAACAGCCACCACTAACATTGAGTGGCTGCTGCCAACATACTGACTCTATTCCAGCCACTTTAATAATGGAAATTGATGGAAATTGATGTAAAAATGTATCACTAGCCACTTTAAACAATGCCACTTAATATAATGTTTACATACCCTACATTACTCATCTCAAATGTATATGTATGTACTGTACTTTATATCATCTACTGCATCTTGCCATCTTTATATAATACATGTATCACTAGCCACTTTAAACTATGCCACTTTATGTTTATATACCCTAAATTACTCATCTTATATGTATATACTGTACTCTTATACCATCTACTGCATCTTGCCTATGCCGTTCTGTACCATCACTCATTCATAAATCTTTATGTACATATTCTTTATCCCTTTACACTTGTGTGTAGTAGTTGTGGAATTGTTAGGTTAGATTACTCGTTGGTTATTACTGCATTGTCGGAACTAGAAGCACAAGCATTTCGCTACACTCTTATTAACATCTGCTAACCATGTGTATGTGACAAATAAAATTGGATTTGATTTGAAGATATAAAAACGCTTCAAATGGCTCAAAACAGGGCTGCTAGATTAGCTCTTCATGACTCTAACAGTATGACTATTATCCAAATGCATCCGAATCTCTCATTGGCTTCACTTTAAAAACAAATTACTATCCAGTCTTCTGATTTTGTCACGTCCTGACCTTAGTTCCTTTGTTATGTTTCTTGTTTAGGCGGGTCAGGGCGTGAGTTGGGGTGGGCATTCTATGTGTTCTAGTTTTGGTTTTCTATGTGTTTGGCCTGGTATGGTTCTCAATCAGAGGCAGCTGTCAATCGTTGTCTCTGATTGAGAACCATATTTAGGTAGCCTGTTTTTCCCACATGATTTGTGTGTAGTTGTTTTCTGTTTTGTGTGTTTGTACCTTACAGAACTGTTTCGTTCATTCTCTTTGTTATTTTGTTATTCAGTGTTCAGTTGATTTATTAAATATTAACATGGACACATACCACGCTGCGCATTGGTCCGATCTTGACTACTCTTCCTCAGATGACGAGGAGAACCGTTACAGATTTTCTTTAGGAATGTTATATTTTTAAAAAAAACACAGTATTTTTCCATCCAGTTAGTATATACTAGCAACACGCATAATCACCAAACCAGACAGGCAAATTCAGGGCAGCTAAGACAACCCAAGCCAAGGACAAATTGCCTTAAATCTACACTTTTATATAGAGCCATAGCTGAATGGAACACTTTACCAATCCATATTTCTCAGGCAAAAAGTAAATCTACCTACAAGAAAAAAATAAAAGAACATCTAGTGCGATAGGCAATACGACTGGACAGCAAATAGAAAGCATCAACTGAATGTTAAATGTGTTTTCTGTCAGGTATTTTAATTATCTGTATTGTCTACTTGTTGAATGTTTGTGAAGTCTTGATTGTGGTTGTTTGTAATGTCTTGTTAATTGGTGTTGGACCCCAGGAAGATTAGCTAGCATTACGGCGTTTACAGGGACACGTCTGCCATATTTATGTGACACCTACAGGTAACTGCCAAAATAATGGAAACAGGAGTAAATTAGGGATACAAAGTATATTGAAATCAGGTGCTTCCACACAGGTGTGGTTCATGAGTTAATTACGCAATTAAAACATCCCATCATGCTTAGGGTAATGTATACAAATGCTGGGCAGGCCACTATTTTGGCTACCATGGCTATGCCCCTATAGGATGACAATGCCCCCATCCACGTGGTATGAATCATCACTGAATGGTTGATGAGCGTGAAAGCCATGGCCATTACATAGTTATCTCAGTCACCAGATCTCATTCCAATTGAACACTTACGGGAGATCCTGGAGCGGAGCCTGAGATAGAGTATTCCATCAACAAAACACCAAATTAAAGAATATCTCAGGGAAGAATGGTGTCACTTCCCTCCAATACTTCCAGACATTTCTATAATAAAAGTCATTGGAAGCTGTTCTGGCAGCTTGTGGTTGCCGAATGCCATATTAAGACACTTAATATGGCAACTTAATGTTGGGGTTGACTTCACTTATTGACATCACTTCAATTAGTGTATATGAAGGAGAGGAAAAGGGTTAAATAAGGATTTTTAACTTGTTATGGCTGCAATCCCGTTAACGGGATAATTGTCATCAACAACCGCTGAATTGCATAGTGTCACATTCAATGATTATTACCAAAAATAACTATATTCATGAAATCACAAGTGCAATATAGGAAAACACAGCTTAGCCTTTTGTTAATCCACCTGTCGCGAAAACAATTCAAGCGTTTGTGTAAGTTTATTGATCGCTCGACAAAACATTATGTACACTTAGCATCAAGTAGCTTGTTCACGAAAATCAGAAAAGCAATCAAATTAATAATTGACCTTTGATGATCTTTGGATGTTTTCACACATGAGACTCCCAGTTACACAATAAATGTTCCTTTTGTTCCATAAAGATGATTTTTATATCCAAAATACCTCAGTTTGTTTGGCGCATTATGTTCAGAAATCCACAGAAAAGAGTGGTCACGACAATGCAGACAAATTCCAAATAGTTTCCGTAATGTCCACAGAAACATGTTAAACGTTTTTTATAATCAATCCTCAGGTTATTTTTAAAATATATAATCGATAATATATCAACCGCAAATGTCTTTAACTGTAGGAGAGGCAATGGCAGCCCAAACTGTTGCGCGAGCAAAACTCATGCGAACACCTGACGCGATGGTTATCTTTCTGGATCATTTTTCAAAATAAAAGCTTGAAACTATGTCTAAAGACTGTTGACAACTTGAGGAAGCGATAGGAAAAGGAATCTGGTTGATATCCCTTTAAATGGAGCAAAGGGAGGCTATGGAACATGGAGTTTTAAAAATAGAAGCCACTTCCTGGTTTGATTTTCCTCAGGGTTTCGCCTGCAATATCAGTACTCACAGACAATATTTTGACAGTTTTGGAAACTTTAGAGTGTTTTCTATCCAATACTAATCATAATATGCATATATTAGCAACTGAGACTGAGGAGCTGGCCCTTTACTCTGGGCACCTATTCATCCAAGCTACTCAATACTGCCCCTGCAGCCATAAGAAGATAACAAACCAATTAGGCACATTTGGGCAGTTTTGATACAATATTTTGAACAGATATGCCATGGTTCATTGGATCAGTCTAAAACTTTGCACATACACTGCTAGCATCTAGTGGCCTTTCTCTTCCATTTCAAAGATGGGACAAAAACAAAACAAAAAACATGTTTATTTCTTTGTATCATATTTAACCAGATCTAATGTGTTATATTCTCCTACACTGATTTCACATTTCCACAAACTTCAAAGTGTTTCCTTTTAAATGGTATCCAGAAAATGCCTATCCTTGCTTCAGGTCCTGAGCTACACTGAGTTTAAAGAACATTAAGAACACCTTCATAATATTGAGTTGCCCCCCCACCACCCCTTTTGCCCTCAAAACAGCCTCAATTCATCGGGGCAAGGACTAAACAATGTGTCGAAATCGTTCCACAGGGATGCTGGCCCTTGTTAACTCCAATGCTTCCCACAGTTGTGTCAATTTGGCTGGATGTTCATTGGGTGGTGGACCATTCGTGATACACACAAGAAACTGTTGAGTGTGAGAAACCCAGCAACGTTGCAGTTCTTGACACAAAGCTGTGCGCCTGGCACCTACTACCATACCCTGTTCAAAGGCACTTAAATATTGTGTCTTGCCCATTCACTCTTTGAATGGCACACATCCATAATTAATGTCTCAATTGTCTCAAGGCTTATTAAAAAATGTGCATAATATAGAACTAGGGATGTAAGGGCATACAGTGCCTTGCGAAAGTATTCGGCCCCCTTGAACTTTGCGACCTTTTGCCACATTTCAGGCTTCAAACATAAAGATATAAAACTGTATTTTTTTGTGACGAATCAACAACAAGTGGGACACAATCATGAAGTGGAACGACATTTATAGGATATTTCAAACTTTTTTAACAAATCAAAAACTGAAAAATTGGACGTGCAAAATTATTCAGCCCCCTTAAGTTAATACTTTGTAGCGCCACCTTTTGCTGCGATTACAGCTGTAAGTCGCTTAGGGTATGTCTCTATCAGTTTTGCACATCGAGAGACTGACATTTTTTCCCATTCCTCCTTGCAAAACAGCTCGAGCTCAGTGAGGTTGGATGGAGAGCATTTGTGAACAGCAGTTTTCAGTTCTTTCCACAGATTCTCGATTGGATTCAGGTCTGGACTTTGACTTGGCCATTCTAATACCTGGATATGTTTATTTTTGAACCATTCCATTGTAGATTTTGCTTTATGTTTTGGATCATTGTCTTGTTGGAAGACAAATCTCCATCCCAGTCTCAGGTCTTTTGCAGACTCCATCAGGTTTTCTTCCAGAATGGTCCTGTATTTGGCTCCATCCATCTTCTCATCAATTTTAACCATCTTCCCCGCCCCGCTGAAGAAAAGCAGGCCCAAACCATGATGCTGCCACCACCATATTTGACAGTGGGGATGGTGTGTTCAGGGTGATGGGCTGTGTTGCTTTAATGCCAAACATAACGTTTTGCATTGTTGCCAAAAAGTTCAATTTTGGTTTCATCGGACCAGAGCACCTTCTTCCACATGTTTGGTGTGTCTCCCAGGTGGATTGTGGCAAACTTTAAATGACACTTTTTATGGATATCTTTAAGAAATGGCTTTCTTCTTGCCACTCTTCCATAAAGGCCAGATTTGTGCAATATACGACTGATTGTTGTCCTATGGACAGAGTCTCCCACCTCAGCTGTAGATCTCTGCAGTTCATCCAGAGTGATCATGGGCCTCTTGGCTGCATCTCTGATCAGTCTTCTCCTTGTATGAGCTGAAAGTTTAGAGGGACGGCCAGGTCTTGGTAGATTTGCAGTGGTCTGATACTCCTTCCATTTCAATATTATCGCTTGCACAGTGCTCCTTGGGATGTTTAAAGCTTGGGAAATCTTTTTGTATCCAAATCCGGCTTTAAACTTCTTCACAACAGTATCTCGGACCTGCCTGGTGTGTTCCTTGTTCTTCATGATGCTCTCTGCGCTTTTAACGGACCTCTGAGACTATCACAGTGCAGGTGCATTAATACGGAGACTTGATTACACACAGGTGGATTGTATTTATCATCATTAGTCATTTAGGTCAACATTGGATCATTCAGAGATCCTCACTGAACTTCTGGAGAGAGTTTGCTGCACTGAAAGTAAAGGGGCTGAATAATTTTGCACGCCCAATTTTTCAGTTTTTGATTTGTTAAAAAAGTTTGAAATATCCAATAAATGTCGTTCCACTTCATGATTGTGTCCCACTTGTTGTTGATTCTTCACAAAAAAATACAGTTTTATATCTTTATGTTTGAAGCCTGAAATGTGGCAAAAGGTCGCAAAGTTCAAGGGGGCCGAATACTTTCGCAAGGCACTGTACATACATCTATGTGTAATAAAGATGAATATGTATATAATACATGTATAGAGGACTATGACGGGACCTTAGGGACCTTAGGGAGCGCTCACTGATGAAGTGGTCCATGTTAACATCATTATATAGAACAGGGTCTACATGGATCATATTTATCTCTGTGTAATTATGGGTAAGTACATTACAGCACATGTGATCAATTTGTCTCTATGATCATTTAGCTGGACCTTCTCCTCCTGTTAATTTACAATCAATATCTTTAGCCACGCATACACACACACACACACACACACACACACACACACACACACACACACACACACACACACACACACACACACACACACACACACACACACACACACACACACACACACAAAGTATTGCAACGTTTACTGTAATAACTACATTAAACAATAAGGTAACTGTATCTCAATGACCATAATCCAGAGGGAAGTGTAATTGATACTTATTTTTCTGGTCTGTAGGAAATATATATAAATATATTTATTTGGAGTGCGTATGCTAGGAGTGAGGACTCTGGAGTTAATTCCACTAAGTGGAGCAGTAATTTGCGGTATCAGAAATGTATTAGTGATTCAATGGGCCGTGAACAGTAGAAGCCCAGATGAAGATGCTTTCTTGGAGAGGTAGAGACGTGTTTGGTCTCCAAGGTCATAGAGTACAAGGCCATACAGGAAGAAGACTCTCTAGGTTTTGAAGCTGTTCTTAGTCTCAGTGCCCTGAAAGCATGTTTAGCATTGCAGATGAAGCCAGTAGATTGTGCAGTTTGTAGAGGCGTGGGGATTAGGCTCGTCAAGCCCTGGGCTGTAATTGTGCCTAAAGTCAGTTTGTTTGGTGAGTCTGTGGAGAGGAGAGCTACTGATGATCAAGTCACATACTGAGAGATAGAGGAAGAGCAATGAACTGTATATTAACTATAAACAGGAGATAGATATTGGTTTTATGTTGATGTCACTGTGGGAGAGAGAGGGGGCATGTATTATCCCCATGTAGCCCCCTAGGGCAGGTGTGGCCATGCCCTCCATTCATCCTGCCCTTCCTACTCCCTTATCCTTCTACCCATGTTCCCATCATCTCCGCAATGGGGCCTCCTTGATCCCTCTCTCATTCTTTTCACGAACTCCTCCTCATTCCCATCTATCTCTAAGACTAGATATCCATGTATAAACTCCTCCTCATTCCCCTCTATCTCTAAGACTAGATATCCATGTATAAAGGCCTCCTCATTCCCCTCTATCTCTAAGACTAGATATCCATGTATAAAGACCTCCTCATTCCCCTCTATCTCTAAGACTAGATATCCATGTATAAAGGCCTCCTCATTCCCCTGTATCTCTAAGACTAGATATCCATGTATAAACTCCTCATTCTCCTCTATCTCTAAGACTAGATATCCATGTATAAACTCCTCATTCCCCCTCTATCTCTAAGACTAGATATCCATGTATAAACTCCTCCTCATTCCCCTCTATCTCTAAGACTAGATATCCATGTATAAACTCCTCATTCCCCTTTATCTCTAAGACTAGATATCCATGTATAAAGACCTCCTCATTCCCCTCTATCTCTAAGACTAGATATCCATGTATAAAGGCCTCCTCATTCCCCTGTATCTCTAAGACTAGATATCCATGTATAAACTCCTCATTCCCCTCTATCTCTAAGACTAGATATCCATGTATAAACTCCTCATTCCCCTCTATCTCTAAGACTAGATATCCATGTATAAACTCCTCATTCCCCTCTATCTCTAAGACTAGATATCCATGTATAAGGCCTCCTCATTCTCCTCTATCTCTAAGACTAGATATCCATGTATAAACTCCTCCTCATTCCCCTCTATCTCTAAGACTAGATATCCATGTATAAAGGCCTCCTCATTCCCCTCTATCTCTAAGACTAGATATCCATGTATAAAGGCCTCCTCATTCTCCTCTATCTCTAAGACTAGATATCCATGTATAAACTCCTCCTCATTCCCCTCTATCTCTAAGACTAGATATCCATGTATAAAGGCCTCCTCATTCCCCTCTATCTCTAAGACTAGATATCCATGTATAAAGGCCTCCTCATTCCCCTTTATCTCTAAGACTAGATATCCATGTATAAACTCCTCATTCCCCTCTATCTCTAAGACTAGATATCCATGTATAAAGGCCTCCTCATTCCCCTTTATCTCTAAGACTAGATATCCATGTATAAACTCCTCATTCCCCTCTATCTCTAAGACTAGATATCCATGTATAAAGGCCTCCTCATTCACCTTTATCTCCAAGACTAGATATCCATGTATAAACTCCTCATTCCCCTCTATCTCTAAGACTAGATATCCATGTATAAACTCCTCATTCCCCTTTATCTCTAAGACTAGATATCCATGTATAAACTCCTCATTCCCCTTTATCTCTAAGACTAGATATCCATGTATAAACTCCTCATTCCCCTTTATCTCTAAGACTAGATATCCATGTATAAAGACCTCCTCATTCCCCTTTATCTCTAAGACTAGATATCCATGTATAAACTCCTCCTCATTCCCCTCTATCTCTAAGACTAGATATCCATGTATAAACTCCTCATTCCCCTCTATCTCTAAGACTAGATATCCATGTATAAAGGCCTCCTCATTCTCCTCTATCTCTAAGACTAGATATCCATGTATAAACTCCTCCTCATTCCCCTCTATCTCTAAGACTAGATATCCATGTATAAAGGCCTCCTCATTCCCCTCTATCTCTAAGACTAGATATCCATGTATAAAGACCTCCTCATTCCCCTCTATCTCTAAGACTAGATATCCATGTATAAAGGCCTCCTCATTCCCCTGTATCTCTAAGACTAGATATCCATGTATAAACTCCTCATTCCCCTCTATCTCTAAGACTAGATATCCATGTATAAACTCCTCATTCCCCCTCTATCTCTAAGACTAGATATCCATGTATAAACTCCTCCTCATTCCCCTCTATCTCTAAGACTAGATATCCATGTATAAACTCCTCATTCCCCTTTATCTCTAAGACTAGATATCCATGTATAAAGACCTCCTCATTCCCCTCTATCTCTAAGACTAGATATCCATGTATAAAGGCCTCCTCATTCCCCTGTATCTCTAAGACTAGATATCCATGTATAAACTCCTCATTCCCCTCTATCTCTAAGACTAGATATCCATGTATAAACTCCTCATTCCCCTCTATCTCTAAGACTAGATATCCATGTATAAACTCCTCATTCCCCTCTATCTCTAAGACTAGATATCCATGTATAAGGCCTCCTCATTCTCCTCTATCTCTAAGACTAGATATCCATGAATAAACTCCTCCTCATTCCCCTCTATCTCTAAGACTAGATATCCATGTATAAAGGAATCCTCATTCCCCTCTATCTCTAAGACTAGATATCCATGTATAAAGGCCTCCTCATTCCCCTTTATCTCTAAGACTAGATATCCATGTATAAACTCCTCATTCCCCTCTATCTCTAAGACTAGATATCCATGTATAAACTCCTCATTCCCCTCTATCTCTAAGACTAGATATCCATGTATAAACTCCTCCTCATTCCCCTCTATCTCTAAGACTAGATATCCATGTATAAACTCCTCATTCCCCTCTATCTCTAAGACTAGATATCCATGTATAAAGTCCTCCTCATTCTCCTCTATCTCTAAGACTAGATATCCATGTATAAACTCCTCATTCCCCTCTATCTCTAAGACTAGATGTCCATGTATAAACTCCTCATTCCCCTTTATCTCTAAGACTAGATATCCATGTATAAAGACCTCCTCATTCCCCTCTATCTCTAAGACTAGATATCAATGTATAAAGGCCTCCTCATTCCCCTTTATCTCTAAGACTAGATATCCATGTATAAACTCCTCATTCCCCTCTATCTCTAAGACTAGATATCCATGTATAAGGCCTCCTCATTCTCCTCTATCTCTAAGACTAGATATACATGTATAAACTCCTCCTCATTCCCCTCTATCTCTAAGACTAGATATCCATGTATAAAGGCCTCCTCATTCCCCTCTATCTCTAAGCCTAGATATCCATGTATAAAGGCCTCCTCATTCCCCTTTATCTCTAAGACTAGATATCCATGTATAAACTCCTCATTCCCCTCTATCTCTAAGACTAGATATCCATGTATAAACTCCTCATTCCCCTCTATCTCTAAGACTAGATATCCATGTATAAACTCCTCCTCATTCCCCTCTATCTCTAAGACTAGATATCCATGTATAAAGGCCTCCTCATTCCCCTGTATCTCTAAGACTAGATATCCATGTATAAACTCCTCATTCCCCTCTATCTCTAAGACTAGATATCCATGTATAAACTCCTCATTCCCCTCTATCTCTAAGACTAGATATCCATGTATAAACTCCTCATTCCCCTCTATCTCTAAGACTAGATATCCATGTATAAGGCCTCCTCATTCTCCTCTATCTCTAAGACTAGATATCCATGTATAAACTCCTCCTCATTCCCCTCTATCTCTAAGACTAGATATCCATGTATAAAGGCCTCCTCATTCCCCTCTATCTCTAAGACTAGATATCCATGTATAAAGGCCTCCTCATTCTCCTCTATCTCTAAGACTAGATATCCATGTATAAACTCCTCCTCATTCCCCTCTATCTCTAAGACTAGATATCCATGTATAAAGGCCTCCTCATTCCCCTCTATCTCTAAGACTAGATATCCATGTATAAAGGCCTCCTCATTCCCCTTTATCTCTAAGACTAGATATCCATGTATAAACTCCTCATTCCCCTCTATCTCTAAGACTAGATATCCATGTATAAAGGCCTCCTCATTCCCCTTTATCTCTAAGACTAGATATCCATGTATAAACTCCTCATTCCCCTCTATCTCTAAGACTAGATATCCATGTATAAACTCCTCATTCCCCTTTATCTCTAAGACTAGATATCCATGTATAAACTCCTCATTCCCCTTTATCTCTAAGACTAGATATCCATGTATAAACTCCTCATTCCCCTTTATCTCTAAGACTAGATATCCATGTATAAAGACCTCCTCATTCCCCTTTATCTCTAAGACTAGATATCCATGTATAAACTCCTCCTCATTCCCCTCTATCTCTAAGACTAGATATCCATGTATAAAGGCCTCCTCATTCTCCTCTATCTCTAAGACTAGATATCCATGTATAAACTCCTCCTCATTCCCCTCCATCTCTAAGACTAGATATCCATGTATAAAGGCCTCCTCATTCCCCTCTATCTCTAAGACTAGATATCCATGTATAAAGACCTCCTCATTCCCCTCTATCTCTAAGACTAGATATCCATGTATAAAGGCCTCCTCATTCCCCTGTATCTCTAAGACTAGATATCCATGTATAAACTCCTCATTCCCCTCTATCTCTAAGACTAGATATCCATGTATAAACTCCTCCTCATTCCCCTCTATCTCTAAGACTAGATATCCATGTATAAACTCCTCATTCCCCTTTATCTCTAAGACTAGATATCCATGTATAAAGACCTCCTCATTCCCCTCTATCTCTAAGACTAGATATCCATGTATAAAGGCCTCCTCATTCCCCTGTATCTCTAAGACTAGATATCCATGTATAAACTCCTCATTCCCCTCTATCTCTAAGACTAGATATCCATGTATAAACTCCTCATTCCCCTCTATCTCTAAGACTAGATATCCATGTATAAACTCCTCATTCCCCTCTATCTCTAAGACTAGATATCCATGTATAAGGCCTCCTCATTCTCCTCTATCTCTAAGACTAGATATCCATGTATAAACTCCTCCTCATTCCCCTCTATCTCTAAGACTAGATATCCATGTATAAAGGCCTCCTCATTCCCCTCTATCTCTAAGACTAGATATCCATGTATAAAGGCCTCCTCATTCCCCTTTATCTCTAAGACTAGATATCCATGTATAAACTCCTCATTCCCCTCTATCTCTAAGACTAGATATCCATGTATAAACTCCTCATTCCCCTCTATCTCTAAGACTAGATATCCATGTATAAACTCCTCATTCCCCTCTAAGACTAGATATCCATGTATAAAGGCCTCCTCATTCTCCTCTATCTCTAAGACTAGATATCCATGTATAAACTCCTCCTCATTCCCCTCTATCTCTAAGACTAGATATCCATGTATAAAGGCCTCCTCATTCCCCTCTATCTCTAAGACTAGATATCCATGTATAAAGACCTCCTCATTCCCCTCTATCTCTAAGACTAGATATCCATGTATAAAGGCCTCCTCATTCCCCTGTATCTCTAAGACTAGATATCCATGTATAAACTCCTCATTCCCCCTCTATCTCTAAGACTAGATATCCATGTATAAACTCCTCCTCATTCCCCTCTATCTCTAAGACTAGATATCCATGTAAAAACTCCTCATTCCCCTCTATCTCTAAGACTAGATATCCATGTATAAACTCCTCATTCCCCTTTATCTCTAAGACTAGATATCCATGTATAAAGACCTCCTCATTCCCCTCTATCTCTAAGACTAGATATCAATGTATAAAGGCCTCCTCATTCCCCTTTATCTCTAAGACTAGATATCCATGTATAAACTCCTCATTCCCCTCTATCTCTAAGACTAGATATCCATGTATAAACTCCTCATTCCCCTCTAAGACTAGATATCCATGTATAAAGGCCTCCTCATTCTCCTCTATCTCTAAGACTAGATATCCATGTATAAACTCCTCCTCATTCCCCTCTATCTCTAAGACTAGATATCCATGTATAAAGGCCTCCTCATTCCCCTCTATCTCTAAGACTAGATATCCATGTATAAAGACCTCCTCATTCCCCTCTATCTCTAAGACTAGATATCCATGTATAAAGGCCTCCTCATTCCCCTGTATCTCTAAGACTAGATATCCATGTATAAACTCCTCATTCCCCTCTATCTCTAAGACTAGATATCCATGTATAAACTCCTCCTCATTCCCCTCTATCTCTAAGACTAGATATCCATGTATAAACTCCTCATTCCCCTTTATCTCTAAGACTAGATATCCATGTATAAAGACCTCCTCATTCCCCTCTATCTCTAAGACTAGATATCCATGTATAAAGGCCTCCTCATTCCCCTGTATCTCTAAGACTAGATATCCATGTATAAACTCCTCATTCCCCTCTATCTCTAAGACTAGATATCCATGTATAAGGCCTCCTCATTCTCCTCTATCTCTAAGACTAGATATCCATGTATAAACTCCTCCTCATTCCCCTCTATCTCTAAGACTAGATATCCATGTATAAAGGCCTCCTCATTCCCCTCTATCTCTAAGACTAGATATCCATGTATAAAGGCCTCCTCATTCCCCTTTATCTCTAAGACTAGATATCCATGTATAAACTCCTCATTCCCCTCTATCTCTAAGACTAGATATCCATGTATAAACTCCTCATTCCCCTCTATCTCTAAGACTAGATATCCATGTATAAACTCCTCCTCATTCCCCTCTATCTCTAAGACTAGATATCCATGTATAAACTCCTCATTCCCCTCTATCTCTAAGACTAGATATCCATGTATAAAGTCCTCCTCATTCTCCTCTATCTCTAAGACTAGATATCCATGTATAAACTCCTCATTCCCCTCTATCTCTAAGACTAGATATCCATGTATAAACTCCACATTCCCCTTTATCTCTAAGACTAGATATCCATGTATAAAGACCTCCTCATTCCCCTCTATCTCTAAGACTAGATATCAATGTATAAAGGCCTCCTCATTCCCCTTTATCTCTAAGACTAGATATTCATGTATAAACTCCTCATTCCCCTCTATCTCTAAGACTAGATATCCATGTATAAACTCCTCATTCCCCTCTATCTCTAAGACTAGATATCCATGTATAAAGGCCTCCTCATTCTCCTCTATCTCTAAGACTAGATATCCATGTATAAACTCCTCCTCATTCCCCTCTATCTCTAAGACTAGATATCCATGTATAAAGGCCTCCTCATTCCCCTCTATCTCTAAGACTAGATATCCATGTATAAAGGCCTCCTCATTCCCCTCTATCTCTAAGACTAGATATCCATGTATAAAGACCTCCTCATTCCCCTCTATCTCTAAGACTAGATATCCATGTATAAAGGCCTCCTCATTCCCCTGTATCTCTAAGACTAGATATCCATGTATAAACTCCTCATTCCCCTCTATCTCTAAGACTAGATATCCATGTATAAACTCCTCATTCCCCCTCTATCTCTAAGACTAGATATCCATGTATAAACTCCTCATTCCCCTCCATCTCTAAGACTAGATATCCATGTATAAACTCCTCATTCCCCTTTATCTCTAAGACTAGATATCCATGTATAAAGACCTCCTCATTCCCCTCTATCTCTAAGACTAGATATCAATGTATAAAGGCCTCCTCATTCCCCTTTATCTCTAAGACTAGATATCCATGTATAAACTCCTCATTCCCCTCTATCTCTAAGACTAGATATCCATGTATAAACTCCTCATTCCCCTCTATCTCTAAGACTAGATATCCATGTATAAAGGCCTCCTCATTCTCCTCTATCTCTAAGACTAGATATCCATGTATAAACTCCTCCTCATTCCCCTCTATCTCTAAGACTAGATATCCATGTATAAAGGCCTCCTCATTCCCCTATATCTCTAAGACTAGATATCCATGTATAAAGACCTCCTCATTCCCCTCTATCTCTAAGACTAGATATCCATGTATAAAGGCCTCCTCATTCCCCTGTATCTCTAAGACTAGATATCCATGTATAAACTCCTCATTCCCCTCTATCTCTAAGACTAGATATCCATGTATAAACTCCTCATTCCCCCTCTATCTCTAAGACTAGATATCCATGTATAAACTCCTCCTCATTCCCCTCTATCTCTAAGACTAGATATCCATGTATAAACTCCTCATTCCCCTTTATCTCTAAGACTAGATATCCATGTATAAAGACCTCCTCATTCCCCTCTATCTCTAAGACTAGATATCCATGTATAAAGGCCTCCTCATTCCCCTGTATCTCTAAGACTAGATATCCATGTATAAACTCCTCATTCCCCTCTATCTCTAAGACTAGATATCCATGTATAAACTCCTCATTCCCCTCTATCTCTAAGACTAGATATCCATGTATAAACTCCTCATTCCCCTCTATCTCTAAGACTAGATATCCATGTATAAGGCCTCCTCATTCTCCTCTATCTCTAAGACTAGATATCCATGTATAAACTCCTCCTCATTCCCCTCTATCTCTAAGACTAGATATCCATGTATAAAGGCCTCCTCATTCCCCTCTATCTCTAAGACTAGATATCCATGTATAAAGGCCTCCTCATTCCCCTTTATCTCTAAGACTAGATATCCATGTATAAACTCCTCATTCCCCTCTATCTCTAAGACTAGATATCCATGTATAAACTCCTCATTCCCCTCTATCTCTAAGACTAGATATCCATGTATAAACTCCTCCTCATTCCCCTCTATCTCTAAGACTAGATATCCATGTATAAACTCCTCATTCCCCTCTATCTCTAAGACTAGATATCCATGTATAAAGTCCTCCTCATTCTCCTCTATCTCTAAGACTAGATATCCATGTATAAACTCCTCATTCCCCTCTATCTCTAAGACTAGATATCCATGTATAAACTCCTCATTCCCCTTTATCTCTAAGACTAGATATCCATGTATAAAGACCTCCTCATTCCCCTCTATCTCTAAGACTAGATATCAATGTATAAAGGCCTCCTCATTCCCCTTTATCTCTAAGACTAGATATCCATGTATAAACTCCTCATTCCCCTCTATCTCTAAGACTAGATATCCATGTATAAACTCCTCATTCCCCTCGATCTCTAAGACTAGATATCCATGTATAAAGGCCTCCTCATTCTCCTCTATCTCTAAGACTAGATATCCATGTATAAACTCCTCCTCATTCCCCTCTATCTCTAAGACTAGATATCCATGTATAAAGGCCTCCTCATTCCCCTCTATCTCTAAGACTAGATATCCATGTATAAAGACCTCCTCATTCCCCTCTATCTCTAAGACTAGATATCCATGTATAAAGGCCTCCTCATTCCCCTGTATCTCTAAGACTAGATATCCATGTATAAACTCCTCATTCCCCTCTATCTCTAAGACTAGATATCCATGTATAAACTCCTCATTCCCCCTCTATCTCTAAGACTAGATATCCATGTATAAACTCCTCCTCATTCCCCTCTATCTCTAAGACTAGATATCCATGTATAAACTCCTCATTCCCCTTTATCTCTAAGACTAGATATCCATGTATAAAGACCTCCTCATTCCCCTCTATCTCTAAGACTAGATATCCATGTATAAAGGCCTCCTCATTCCCCTGTATCTCTAAGACTAGATATCCATGTATAAACTCCTCATTCCCCTCTATCTCTAAGACTAGATATCCATGTATAAACTCCTCATTCCCCTCTATCTCTAAGACTAGATATCCATGTATAAACTCCTCATTCCCCTCTATCTCTAAGACTAGATATCCATGTATAAGGCCTCCTCATTCTCCTCTATCTCTAAGACTAGATATCCATGTATAAACTCCTCCTCATCCCCCTCTATCTCTAAGACTAGATATCCATGTATAAAGGCCTCCTCATTCCCCTCTATCTCTAAGACTAGATATCCATGTATAAAGGCCTCCTCATTCCCCTTTATCTCTAAGACTAGATATCCATGTATAAACTCCTCATTCCCCTCTATCGCTAAGACTAGATATCCATGTATAAACTCCTCATTCCCCTCTATCTCTAAGACTAGATATCCATGTATAAACTCCTCCTCATTCCCCTCTATCTCTAAGACTAGATATCCATGTATAAACTCCTCATTCCCCTCTATCTCTAAGACTAGATATCCATGTATAAAGTCCTCCTCATTCTCCTCTATCTCTAAGACTAGATATCCATGTATAAACTCCTCATTCCCCTCTATCTCTAAGACTAGATATCCATGTATAAACTCCTCATTCCCCTTTATCTCTAAGACTAGATATCCATGTATAAAGACCTCCTCATTCCCCTCTATCTCTAAGACTAGATATCCATGTATAAAGGCCTCCTCATTCCCCTTTATCTCTAAGACTAGATATCCATGTATAAACTCCTCATTCCCCTCTATCTCTAAGACTAGATATCCATGTATAAACTCCTCCTCATTCCCCTCTATCTCTAAGACTAGATATCCATGTATAAACTCCTCATTCCCCTCTATCTCTAAGACTAGATATCCATGTATAAGGCCTCCTCATTCTCCTCTATCTCTAAGACTAGATATCCATGTATAAACTCCTCCTCATTCCCCTCTATCTCTAAGACTAGATATCCATGTATAAAGGCCTCCTCATTCCCCTCTATCTCTAAGACTAGATATCCATGTATAAAGGCCTCCTCATTCCCCTCTATCTCTAAGACTAGATATCCATGTATAAACTCCTCATTCCCCTTTATCTCTAAGACTAGATATCCATGTATAAACTCCTCCTCATTCCCCTTTATCTCTAAGACTAGATATCCATGTATAAACTCCTCATTCCCCTTTATCTCTAAGACTAGATATCCATGTATAAAGTCCTCTATAGCAGTGTGAGGTCAGCGGTGAGAGCTTTAGTGACCTCATCATGGTAAACACATGATCTCTGGGCTGCTTAGTCAGGGGGGGAGCAGTGCCATATTTTCATATTCAGATATTTTATTTTATATACTGTATATTCTAAATATATGACTCTGGGGCCAGGGATGCTTATATAGTCTCTCTGCCATGACGACTCAGTTCAATTTCTTATGACATTACCTCAGTTGAGCACGGGGCTCTCGGAGGGCTGTTCACTCAGTGTGATAATCTTAAATTGTACTGTACTGTATTCGTTCTGGACCAAGTGTAAATATAGCAGTCTCTTGAGAGCCAATGTCTCATCTGGAGGAGTTTATTAGAGTCTCTTCATTGTGTAGGTTGGAGGCCTTCTGCTCACTAGGCTTGTAGTCTGGTGTCAGGCTGCTGTAGTCTGGTGTCAGGCTGCTGTAGTCAAAATCAAATCACATTTTATTTGTCACATGCGCCGAATACAAAAGGTGTAAACCTTACAGTGAAATGCTTAATTTCAAGCCCTTAACCAACAATGCCGCTTTAAGAAAATTCCAAAAAAAGCAAGAGATAAGAATAACAAATAATTAAAGAGCAGCAGTAAATAACAGTAGCAGGGCTTTATACAGGGGGTACCGGTACAGAGTCAATGTGGAGGCTATATACAGGGGGTACCGGTACAGAGTCGGGGGGTGGAGTCTGGTGTCAGGCTGCTGTAGTCTGGTGTCAGGCTGCTGTAGTCTGGTGTCAGGCTGCTGTAGTCTGGTGTCAGGCTGCTGTAGTCTGGTGTCAGGCTGCTGTAGTCTCGTGTCAAGCAGCTGTAGTCTGGTGTCAGGCTGCTGTAGTCTGGTGTCAGGCTGCTGTAGTCTCGTGTCAAGCAGCTGTAGTCTGGTGTCAGGCTGCTGTAGTCTGGTGTCATGCTCCATATCAAATGGCACCCTATTCCCTAAATAGAGCACTACTTTAGACCAAGGCCCATAGGGCTCTAGTATAACAGCAGTGCACTATATACGAAATAGTGTGCCATTTCAAATGCAGATGCTGTCTCTCTTACAAAAATACACACTCATGTGACAACCTTGACATGCGAAGGACTTGGCAGCCCTGGTCTCATGTGGATTTGTTTGGAAGTGTCAGAATGGAACACTTCCAGCCTCTCACAATGTGGACCAGTCCTAGAACCCCTCCTCCCCCTCAGCCTTTCATGACGTGGTAGTCCTAGAACCCCTCCAACCCCGTAGCCTCTCACAGTGTGGACCAGTCCTAGAACCTCTCCAACCCCATAGCCTCTCACAGTGTGGACCAGTCCTAGAACCCCTCCAACCCCATAGCCTCTCACAATGTGGACCAGTCTTAGAACCCCTCCAACCCCATAACCTCTCACAGTGTGGACCAGTCCAAGAACCACTCCACCCTCTGTAGCCTCTCACAGTGTGGACCAGTCCTAGAACCCCTCCAACCCCATAGCCTCTCACAGTGTGGACCAGTCCTAGAACCACTCCACCCCCCTGTAGCCTCTTACAATGTAGACCAGTCCTAGATCCCCTCCAGCCCCATAGCCTCTCACAATGTGGACCAGTCCTTGAACCCCCTCAGCCTTTCACAATGTGGACCAGTCCTAGAACCCCTCCACCCCCATAGCCTCTCACAATGTGGACCAGTCCTAGAACCCCTCCAACCCCTTAGCCTCTCACAATGTGGACCAGTCCTAGAACCCCTCCAACCCCATAGCCTCTCACAATGTGGACCAGTCCTAGAACCCCTCCAACCCCGTAGCCTCTCACAGTGTGGACCAGTCCTAGAACCCCTCCAACCCCATAGCCTCTCACAGTGTGGACCAGTCCTAGAACCCCTCCAACCCCATAGCCTCTCACAATGTGGACCAGTCCTAGAACCCCTCCAACCCCATAGCCTCTCACAATGTGGACCAGTCCTAGAACCCCACCAACCCCATAGCCTCTCACAATGTGGACCAGTCTTAGAACCCCTCCAACCCCATAACCTCTCACAGTGTGGACCAGTCCTAGAACCACTCCACCCTTCTGTAGCCTCTCACAGTGTGGACCAGTCCTAGAACCCCTCCAACCCCATAGCCTCTCACAGTGTGGACCAGTCCTAGAACCCCTCCAACCCCGTAGCCTCTCACAGTGTGGACCAGTCCTACAACCCCTCCAACCCCATAGCCTCTCACAGTGTGGACCAGTCCTAGAACCCCTCCAACCCCATAGCCTCTCACAGTGTGGACCAGTCCTAGAACCAAAAAAGAAATGAACATTCTAGCTTGTTTTCACTCAAAGTTGATTCAAATTGTGACCTAGATTTATATAGGCCTTTGTTCAAATGTAACATACTCTGTGTGAATGGGTCTGTGTCTGTCTGTCTGTCTGTCCTTCTATGTGTCTCCGGTTGTGTCTTGTCTGGTGCGTGTATGTTTGATTGTGTACTTCAAAATGGATTTGTTGAATTACTGTCCCTCAGTGGAATTTGTGCTATTTGCTGTTAACACAGTTTAGAATGGGGCATTGAGATCAAACCCCCCTAGGGTCTGGGGAATGGCGAGCTCCGCCTGCCTCCACTCATTACCCCGCTGCCCTAAGGGCCAAAGCACAACGGCCTGACAGGGAGAGAAAGAATGCTATTGATCCAGACTCACCCAAAATAATCAAATCAATTCATTTTGTCCTCTTTTAGCTCTGTCTGCCTGCCAGGCTTTGATGTAGGGAGCTGAAAGACCCGTGGAGAAGTCTCTTCCTTTTATCTTCACAGAAACTGATCCATTTTAGCCACAAGTAGCCCATATGTCAGAGCATGCTCCTCAGAACAGCAGGCTCTTCACATGGCCTCTCAGTCCTCACTGGAATGGCATCTCTCTCTCTGTCTCAACACTATTTATATCCTATTCCACTTTTAAAATTGACAATATTCCACTTTTCTGAAGGACAATGCCTAAGCTAGTTAAAGACGATTATGGAAACATTTCTAAACTGCCCTGTGTATTTTGCGGTTGAGTAACACATATAGCTTGTGATGTTTTAATGGAGGTTTTGAGCAACATTGCTAGGTCGGTCTCCTTCAGCAATAACATTTACAACTGCTTTGTCTGGCTGCCAAATTGAAACAGGCGTCAGTGATTTCACAGCCAACCTACACACTGGAGTACACACACACATACAGAGACACACACACACACACACACACACACACACACACACTCACAACTGTTTACACATTATCTGAGGGATTCCATCCATGTGTTCCTGAGTGTTCCTGAATGGAATATTTTATTACATGTTTTCACGGCTTACTTTACCTCTCCTTTTCTTTCCTCTGTTCTGATCTCCTGTCCTGTCCTCTCATTTCCTGTCCTGTCCTCTCCTGTCCTGTCCTCTCCTGTCCTGTCCTCTCATTTCCTGTCCTGTCCTCTCCTGTCCTGTCCTCTCCTCTCCTGTCCTGTCCTCTCATTTCCTGTCCTGTCCTCTCCTGTCCTCTCCTCTCCTGTCCTGTCCTCTCATTTCCTGTCCTGTCCTGTCCTGTCCTCTCCTCTCCTGTCCTGTCCTCTCATTTCCTGTCCTGTCCTCTCCTCTCCTGTCCTGTCCTCTCCTCTCCTGTCCTGTCCTCTCCTGTCCTGTCCTCTCATTTCCTGTCCTGTCCTCTCCTGTCCTGTCCTCTCCTGTCCTGTCCTCTCCTCTCCTGTCCTGTCCTGTCCTCTCCTCTACTCTCCTCTCCTGTCCTCTCATTTCCTGTCCTGTCCTCTCCTCTCCTCTCCTCTCCTCTCCTACCCTGTTCTCTAGTTAGAGTGAAAACAAATATGTACACTCCCTGAATCAGTGTGAACCAGGACAGGGAAAATAATGACATTGATCTCAAGTAACACTGGTCGCAAGCATAACGAGTTATATTAATGGGAGAGAGAGACGTGAGAGAGAGACGAGAGAGAGAGAGAGAGAGAGAGAGAGAGAGAGAGAGAGAGAGAGGGAGAGGGAGAGGGAGAGAAAGAGAGAGAAATGTAGAGAGAAATGTAGAGAGAGAGAGAGAGAGAGAGAGATAGAAATGTAGAGAGTGGGAAAGGCAGATGCACCGTGTTATTCCACACAGACCTTGTTAAAACCACAGACATCATAATCAATATGGCTGTTTGGCTGATGCATACCTCTGTTATGACAACAGAAAGACATTCAGAGCAATTTGCAGACACAAACACTACAGTAATTGTTGAGAGACTTGAGGCTTGGAGAAAAGTATGCATTATGTGTAACATTTTCAATACGTTTTTCAGAAAAGGGCTTTTGAGATCAACATGCCTATTGGACAGTTCTTGTTTTTCCATACAGAGCTTCAAGCCTATTGGACGGTTCTTGTTATTCTAGACAGAGCTTCAAGCCTATTGGACGGTTCTTGTTATTCTAGACAGAGCTTCAAGCCTATTGGACGGTTCTTGTTATTCTAGACAGAGCTTCAAGCATATTGGACGGTTCTTGTTATTCTAGACAGAGCTTCAAGCCTATTGGACGGTTCTTGTTATTCTAGACAGAGCTTCAAGCCTATTGGACAGTTCTTGTTATTCTAGACAGAGCTTCAAGCCTATTGGACAGTTCTTGTTATTCTAGACAGAGCGTCAAGCCTATTGGACGGTTCTTGTTATTCTAGACAGAGCTTCAAGCCTATTGGACGGTTCTTGTTATTCTAGACAGAGCTTCAAGCCTATTGGACGGTTCTTGTTATTCTAGACAGAGCTTCAAGCCTATTGGACGGTTCTTGTTATTCTAGACAGAGCTTCAAGCCTATTGGACGGTTCTTGTTATTCTAGACAGAGCTTCAAGCCTATTGGACGGTTCTTGTTATTCTAGACAGAGCTTCAAGCCTATTGGACAGTTCTTGTTTTTCCATACAGAGCTTCAATATAAAGAGAATAAGATACATGTCATCGTCTATGTTTGTTGTATGTTTATTGTCTTAGGTCTAATATATCAGAGCTAAATTAGTAACATTGACTTGACATTATTGGCCACCTTGGTTCTCTCGTATTCTCTAAGCTTTGGTTCGGCTTGAAGTTGAAGGTTTACGAAGTGATGGGGTCATTTGCTGTGTGTGGTCAGCGGTGTAATCTTAAATCTCATCCCGCTGTATGGAGGGGTATTGATCGGCAGTCTTAACTGAAACCTCCCCTCATCTCTTCATCTTATTTTTAAAGGGCAGTAGCGAAAGAAAGTGACGGAGAGAGAAAGAGCAAGGGAGAGGGTAAAAGAGTGAAAAACAGACACAGTCCACTTACAATGTGAAAGGAATCTCAGTTGTGCCCTTCAGAGGAGAAAGTGTAGACAAAGACACTCCGCTCCTTTATCTCTCTCTCTCTCCCTCCCTCTCTCCCTCTCTCCCTCGCTCTCTCTCTCTCTCTCTCTCCCTCCCTCTCTCCCTCTCTCCCTCGCTCTCTCTCTCTCTCCCTCCCTCTCTCCCTCTCTCCCTCTCTCCCTCGCTCTCTCTCTCTCTCCCTCCCTCTCTCCCTCTCTCCCTCGCTCTCTCTCTCTCTCTCTCCCTCCCTCTCTCCCTCTCTCCCTCGCTCTCTCTCTCTCTCCCTCCCTCTCTCCCTCTCTCCCTCGCTCTCTCTCTCTCTCCCTCCCTCTCTCCCTCTCTCCCTCGCTCTCTCCCTCGCTCTCCCTCTCTCCCTCTCTCCCTCGCTCTCTCTCTCTCCCTCCCTCTCTCCCTCTCTCCCTCTCGCTCAATCTCTCTCTCGCTGGCTCTCTCTTTCTCTCTCGCTCTCTCGCGCTCTTCTAGCCAAGGCCAACCATGTCTGTCTACATTAAGCATAAATTAAGGTTGGGTTTGTTTCAATCCTGCCCACATACCCACAGCTGGCAGCACACAAGTAATCATCAATTCTGAGCACAGCTGCACACGACTGATCATAATGCCCATGGTCATTTTGGGTTAACTTCTGATATCCTTATGGGGCTAGTTAATAATTATCCTGTTAAGGCTAGGACAGAATACTGCCCCCGTTGGTGAAATGCGTGCCCATAGTAAACAGAAAAAAAATCTGTAAAAAATTGCTAATATATGCATATAATAAATATTATTGAATAGAAAACACTCTAAAGCTTCTAAAACCGTTTAAATTATGTCTGTAAGTAAAGCAGAACTCTCAGGGCACTCATTCTCCCAAACTCTCTCTTGTCATCCAAAAAGTTGGCCCAACTTTGACGTCATCGCCCCCACCCTTCCCAAGCACCTACAGTCCTGGGAACAGTTCCTATGCCTTCAGCGCGGTGTCCGCTTTCAATGGGGCTTCTCATTGTGTGAATCGCGTGCTCACGAGAGTAATGACGGGCCGAAACCTTTCGGTCGCGCGAGAAAACAGGTTACTCTGACGCGCATTCTGTCTTTCTTCCAAGATTGATTAAACGATGCGTGTGTTTCTCTTTGTCCTGAGAATTGCGGTGAAGCTATATAGCATGCTAACGCTGTGTTCTGAACCAAGTTTGACAAGTTTAGTCGACATATAATATGTAATTTCGACGTTTTGGTGCGAACTAACTTTACTTTTTGGCTGCATTTCAACCGAAATATGTCGTGTTTGATAACCGAAAGACACAGACTTCAAAACTAAAGCTGTTTTTGGTAAGTATAAACCCTTCCAGGTCTTCTGATGGAAGAACAGCAAAGGTAAGGGAACATTTATGTGTTAAATTTGGGTTTCTGTGGAGGAGCCAAAATGCAAATTCCTGAGCGCCGACTCACATTATAGCCTAGTGAACGAAATCTGTAAAGTTAAAAATAAATGTAACACAGCTGTTTTATTAAGAAGAAGTGTATCTTTCTAAGTATATGTAGAACATGTATATTTAGTCAACGTTTATGATGTGTATTTCTGTTATCTGGCAGAGTTACCATAATTTCTCCAGGCATTGTTGTAGCATTTTTTAGCCATGACCTTCTATGTAAACCGTGATTTATGGATATAATTAGCATATTATTGAAAAAAACATAAATGTAATGTATAACATGTCCTATTCCTGTCATCTGATGAAGATTTTCAAAAGGTTAGTGAATTATTTTACTTTTAATCCTGCTTTTGTGATTGCATCTATTGATCTACAAAATGGCTATGTAAATTAGCCTATCTTTGGTGGTGGTTTGACATAAATATGTGCTATGTTTTCGCCGTAAAACATTTTAGAAATCTGACTTGGTGGCTAGATGAACAAGGTGTTTATCTTTCATTTGAGCTATTGGACTTGTTAATGTGTGGAGGTTAAATATTTCTAAGAATATTTTTTGCGTTCTGTGTGCTACTGTGTCAGTTGAGCAGTGGGGGGAGGTGCCCTAGCGGGACGTGTGGTGCCAAGTTTAAGGACCAACAGTAAATTACACAATGTACATGGGACAATATGTAACATTTCCAAATGCTCTAAATTTCAATGACTTAAAAAACGCAAATGTTTGTTGTATACAAATATTGAAAGCATTTAATGAGGACTAAAAGGAGGACTAAAAGGTGAGCAACATTAAAATATTGTCTAATTTACATGGTGTAATTAATTCACGGCCCAAACTAGCACCGGAGATAGGCTATCCAAAAGCCAAATAAATTTTGCCCGGTTGTAAGCTAATTGGCTAAATCATTTTACTAACTCTTCCCACCTGCAAACACACACTAAAGACACCCACATCAAACCCCGAAAAGCAAAACGCATTTGAATTATGTCAGGGTCGCTAGCATTTCTTAATGAACAAAATCTAAAGCCCTTTAAAGGGACGGGTCCTTTAAAGGTACGGGGTTAGGGCATCCTTGTGTTGATTCTTGGGTCACTGGGGCAGTTAAAGGGGCCGTGTGCTGGGCTACTGTAACTCCAACACAATATCCCTGTTGTCACTCCTTATGGAATTCCTCATTTCCCTGATCAGTTCCTGCTAGCCTCCGGAGCTTTGTGTGTCCGAGCATGTGTGTTCCCCCATGTGATTGTGTGTGTGTCCGAGCATGTGTGTTCCCCCGTGTGATTGTGTGTGTGTCCGAGCATGTGTGTTCCCCCGTGTGATTGTGTGTGTGTCCGAGCATGTGTGTTCCCCCGTGTGATTGTGTGTGTGTCCGAGCATGTTTGTCCCCCCGTGTGATTGTGTGTGTGTGTCCGAGCATGAGAGGGTGTGTCCCTCCATGTGCGTCTGTCAGTGTGTGTGTGTGTGTGTGTGCGTGTGCGTGTGCGCGCGTGTGTGTGGGTGTGCATGTCTGAGTGTGTGTGCGTGTGTGTGTGTGTGTGATCGTGTGTTTCTCTCTGTGTGCGTGTGTCAGTGTGCGTGTGTGTGTGTGTGTGTGTGTGATCATGTGTTTCTCTCTGTGTGCGTGTGTCAGTGTGTGTGTGTGTGATCGTGTGTTTCTCTCTGTGTGCGTGTGTCAGTGTCAGTGTGTGTGTGTGTGATCGTGTGTTTCTCTCTGTGTGCGTGTGTCAGTGTGCGTGTGTGTGTGTGTGTGTGTGTGTGTGTGTGTGTGTGTGTGTGTGTGTGTGTGTGTGTGTGTGTGTGTGTGTGTGATCATGTGTTTCTCTCTGTGTGCGTGTGTCAGTGTGTGTGTGTGTGATCGTGTGTTTCTCTCTGTGTGCGTGTGTCAGTGTGCGTGTGTGTGTGTGTGTGTGTGATCATGTGTTTCTCTCTGTGTGCGTGTGTCAGTGTGTGTGTGTGTGATCGTGTGTTTCTCTCTGTGTGCGTGTGTCAGTGGGTGTGTGTCCGTGTGATTGTGTTCCCTTTGTCAAATCAAATCAAATCAAATGCATTGGTCACATACACGTGTTAAGCAGATGCATTTGCGAGTGTAGTGAAATGCTTGTGCTTCTAGCTCTGACAGTACAGTAATATCTAACTGTTTAACAGTCAGTGGTGTAGTATAGAATACAATATAGTATGTACATATGAAATGGGGGATGCAATATGTAAGCACAATTTAAAAGTGACTAAGATACCATAGAATAGTGTGGAGTGCAGTTTATACATATGAGATGAGTAATGCTAGATATGGAAACATTAAAGTGGCTAGTGATACATTCCTAAAAGTGGCCAGTGATTCCTAATCAATGTCTATAGGCAGCCACCTCTGATGTGCAAGTGATGGCTGTTTAGCAAGTCTGATGGCCTTGAGATAGATGTTTTTCAGTCTCTCGGTCCCAGCTTTGATGCACCTGTACTGATCTCCTTATGGATGATAGTGGTGCGAACAGGCAGTGGCTCAGGTGGTTGATGTTCTTGATGATCTTTCTCGCTTCAAACAAAATTGTATTTGTCACATGTGCCCAATACAACACCTTACAGTGAAATGCTTAGTCTGTGTAGCCATTTGATTAACTATTCAGGGGTCTTATAGTCTGGGGGTAGAAGCTGCTTAGAAGTCACTTGGACCTAGACTCTGCAGTCTAGTACCGTTTGCTGTGCGATAGCAGAGAAAACAGTCTATGACTAGAGTAGCTGGAGTCTTTGACAATTTTAGGGCCTTCCTCTGACACCACCTGGTATGGAGGTCCAGGATGGCAGGAAGCTTTGGACCCAGTGATGTACTGGGCCGCATGTCACTACCCTCTGTAGTGCCTTGCGGTCTGTAGTGCATTGCGTCAGGATGCCAAATCTGGATGCCAAATCTTTTCAGTCTCCTGAAGGGAATAGGTTTTGTCGTGCCCTCTTCACGACTTTCTTGGTGTGCTTGGACCATGTTAGTTTGTTGGTGATGTGGATGCTAAGGAACTTGAAACTCTCAACCTGCTCGACTACAGTCCCGTCGATGAGAAGGTGGGCATGCTCAGTTCTCCTTTTCCTGTAGCCCACATTCATCTCCTTTGTCTTGATCATGTTGAGGGAGAAGTTGTTGTCCCTGCAGGTCTCTGATCTCCTCCCTATGGGCTGCCTCTTCGCTGTAGGTGATCAGGCCTACCACTTCCTATGACATCGGCTGCTGTAGTTGTCCAAGAGGGCGGGGAGTTTTCCCCCAGTAATGAGAGCATCCTGGGCAGACCGCACCACCCATTGGGCAGACCACACTACCCTCTGGTGAGATTTTCGATTGTGGGTGGAGCAGTTACCGTACCAGGTGATGATACAGCCCGACAGGATGCTCTCAATTGTGCATCTGTAAAAGTTTGTGAGGGTTTTAGGTGACAAGACAACTTTCTTCAGCCTCCTGAGGTTGAAGAGGTGCTGTAGCACCTTTTTCACCACACTGTCTTTTCACCACACTGTCTGTGTGGTTGGACCATTTCAGTTTGTCATTGATGTGTAAGCCGAGGAACTTGAAGCTTTCCACCTCCACTGCAGTTCAATCAATGTGGATAGGGGGGTGCTCCCTCTGCTGTTTCTTGAAGTCCATGATCATCTCCTCAGCTTTGTTAACGTTGAGCGAGAGGTTATTTTCCTGGCACCACACTCGCAGAGCCCTCACCTCCTCCCGATAGGCTGTCTCATCATTTTTGGTAATCAAGCCTACTACTGTTTTGTCATCTGCAAACTTGATGATTGAGTTGGTGGTGTGTTTGGCCACGCAGTCATGGATGAACATGGGGAGTACAGTAGGGGGCTGAGCACGCACCCTTGTGGGGCCCCAGTGATGAGGATCAGCGAAGAGGAGATGTTGTTTCCTACATTCACCACTTTGGGGCGACCCATCTGGAAGTCCAGGACCCAGTTGCACAGACCTTCAGACCTCGATGAACTTGGAGGGTACTATGGTGTTGAAGGTTGAGTTACAGTCAATGAACAGCATTCTTACATCGCTATGCCTCTTGTACAGATGGGACAGGGCTGTGTGTGGTGGCGATTGCATCGTCTGTGGATCCATTGGGGCAGTAGGCAAATTGAATTGGTCTAGGGTGGCAGGTAAGGCGGAGGTGATATGATCCTTGACTAGTCTCTCAAAGCACTTCATGATTACTGTGGTGAGTGCTATGGGGCTATGGTCATTTAGTTGAATTACCTTTGCTTTCTTAGGTACAGTAACAATGGTGGCCATCTTGAAGCGTGTGGGGACAACAGACGGGGATAAAGAGATTGAATATATCTGTAAACACACCACCCAGCTGGTCTGCGCTTGCTCTGGGGACGTGGCTATGGATGCCATTTGGGCTGGCAGCCTTGCGAGGGATAACACTCTTAAATGTCTTACTCAAGTCGGCCACAGAGAAGGAGAGCCCACAGTCTTTGATAGCGGGCCACGTCGGTGGCACTGTATTATTGTCAAAGTGAGTGAAGAAGGTGTTCAGCCTGTTTGGAAATAAGATGTCTGTGTCCACAACGTGGCTAGTTTTCCTTTTATAATCCATGGTTGTCTGTAGACCCTGCCACATGTGTCTCGTGTTTGAGCCTTTGAAATGGGACTCAACTTTGCCCCTATACTGACGTTTAGCCTGCTTGATTGCTTTGCCGAGGGAATAACTACACTGTTTGTATTCTTCCATATTCCCAGTCTTTTGCCCTGGTTAAATGCTGTGGTTCACGCGAATGCTCCCATCTATCCATGGTTTCTGTTTGGGGTAGGTTTTAATAGTCACAGTGGGTACAACATCTCCTATGCACTTCCTGATAAACTCATTCACCGTATCGTTATATTTGTCAATATTATGTTCTGAAGCTACTCTGAACACATCCCAGTCTGCGTGATCTAAACAATCTTGATGCTTGGATTATGATTGGTCAGATCAGCGTTGAATAGTCCTCACCCCGGGTGCTTCCTGTTTGAATTTCTGACTATAGTAGTGGAGGATACAATTTGCCGAATGGTGAGGGCCTTATATGCATTCTGGAAGGTAGTATAACGATGGGAGAGAGTTTTAGCTGCATGTGATCGTGTGTGCCTGAGATCGTAGGTGCCTGAGTGTGTACATGTGATTGTGTGTGTGTGCATGTGATTATGTGTCTATGTGTCTGTGTGATCGTATGTGTGTCCGTGTGATCGTATGTGTGTCCATGTGATCGTGTGTCTGTGTGTCCATGTGATCATGTGTCTGTGTGTCCATGTGATCGTATGTGTCCATGTGATCATGTGTCTGTGTCCATTTGATCGCATGTGTGTCTGTGTGATTGTGTATCTGTGTTTCCGTGTGATCGTATGTGTGTCCATGTCATCGTGTGTCTGTGTGTGTGCATACTATACTATATCCCTTCAGTGTAACAGGGAGATCAGCCTGTTGAGATCAAGTGAAGCCTACAACTCCAATCAAGGAATATTTTATTTGTCACATGCCTTGTTAACAACAGGTGTGAACTAGCAATGAAATGCTTAAGGGCCCTTCCCAACAATGCAGAGAGAAAGAAAATTGAGAAATAATAGAAAAGTAATAACACGTACTAATAAATACACCATGATTAACAATAACTTAGCTTTATACACAGTACCGAGTCGATGTACAGGGGTACGAGGTAATTGAGGTAGATATATACATATAGGTAGGAATAAAAGTGACAGATAGTGAAAAGTAGCAGCAGCATATGATGAGACACAAGTTAGTACAAAAAGGGTCCATGCAGACAGCCCAGGTAGTCTTTTGGTTAACTATTGAACTATTTAGCAGTCTTATGGCTTGTGGGTAGAAGCTGTTCATGATCTTGTTGGTCCAGACTTGGTGCATTGGTACCGCTGCCGAGCGGTAGCAGAGGGAACAGTCTATTTTTGCACAATTTCTAGGGCCTTCCTCTAACACCACCTGGTATAGAGGTCCTGGATGGCACACAACCCTCTGTAGCACTTTACGGTCGGATGCCGAGCAGTTGCCATTCCAAGTGGTGATGCAGCCAGTCAAGATGCTCTCGATTGTGCAGCTGTAGAACATTTTGAGGATCTGAGGGTCTTCTTTCAAAGAGACTTCAATGCGGCTTTGTATGTGTCTCTGTGTGTGGAGTAAAGGTGATCTGGAGTTTTTTCACCTCTAGTTGCACACGTGACATGCTGGTAGATATGAGGTAAAACGGATTTATGCAGCAGTTTTGTCACACAACACAATTGTGCAGTTAGCATGCTGACTGCAGGAATGTCCACCAGAGCTGTTGCCAGGGATTTGAATGTTAATTTCTCTACCTCCCATGTCATTTTAGAGAATTTGGCAGAACGTCCAACCTACCTCACAACAGCAGACAACGTGGAGCCATGCCAGCCAAGGATGCCCATTGTTGTGTCATTCATCCACCGCCATAACCTCCTGTTTCAGCATGATAATGCATGGCCCCATGTCACAAGAATCTGTACGCAATTCATGGAAGCTGAAAATGTCCCAATATTTCCATGGCCTGCATACTCACCAGACATGTCACCCATTGAGCATGTTTGGGATGCTCTGAATCAACGAGTACGACAGCATGTTCCAGTTCCCACCAATATCCAGCAACTTCGCACAGCCATTGAAGAGGAGAGGGACAACATTCCACAGGCCACAATCAACAGCCTGATCAACTCTATGCGAAGGAGATGTGTCGCATTTCATGAGGCAAATGGTGGTCACACCAGATACTGACTGGTTTTCTGATCCACTCCCCCACCTTAGTTGGTAGAGCATGGTGTTTGGAACGCGAGGGTTGTGGGTTTGTTTCCCATGGGGGACCAGTATGAAAAATTATAAAAATACACTCACTACTTACTGTAAGTCGCTCTGGATAAGAGCGTCTGCTAAATGACTAAAATGTAAAGGTTTAAGGTATCTGTGACCAACAGATGCAAATCTGTATTCGCAGTCATGTGAGCCTAATTGATTTATTTCAATTGACTGATTTCCTTATATGAACTGTAACTCAGTAAAGTCTTTGAAATTGTTGCATGTTGAATTTATATTTTTGTTCAGTGTAGATGAAAACTGTCTTGGTAAATAGGTATTCTAACTCAGGCGAGCAGAACCTTCAGACTTCCTTAATATTAGAGATTGCGCAGCAGCTACCCACCTCCCTTGAGCTTACCCGACACTGTCGTTCTGTCCTGCTGATGCATAGAGAAATCAGCTATATGTGTATCATCCATGTCGTTGTTCAGCCAAGTTCTCCATAAACATAGGATATTACTGTTCTTCAGGTTTTGTCCAGGTTGTTCTCCAGTGATTGTACATTCGCCAATAGAACAGAGGGTACAGGGGGTTTAATTACTCGCCGCTGTAGCATCATCAGGGATTGCTCATTGAAGTAGTAGTAGAAATCTTCATCCGAGGATAGTGATCGCTTTTCTGATGTCCAGAAGCTGTTTTATGTCTTAAGAAACGAAACATTATGTACAAAAAAAGTTACGATAAGTGGATAAAAAACACAAAATAGCTGATTTGGTCAGGAGCCCACAAAATGGCCGCTATCCATTCCAGCTCCAGCACCATTCTCGCTCAACAGGTCTGTTAGGTTGACAGTACTCTCTCTCTCTCTCTAGTCAACGGGTCTGTTATGTTGACAGTACTCTCTCTAGTCAACAGGTCTGTTAGGTTAACAGTACTCTCTCTCTCTCTTTCTCGAGTCAACAGGTGTTTAAGGTTAATAACAGTACTCTCTCTCTTTATTCAACAGGTCTGTTAGGTTGACAGTAGTCTCTCTCTCTTTCGCTCTCTCTCACTCTCTCTCACTAGTCAACAGGTCTGCTAGGTTGAAAGTACTCTCTCTCTCTCTCTCTCTCGTCAACAGGTCTGTTAGATTGACAGTACTCTGGCCCATGCAAGTCTAAGTGGAAAACTAATGCACACTGGCTCTTGTCATCCTTTTCCAATCAGGATGGGTTTTTCCTGACCGTTTCCTAACCCACCTCTACAGAGGTGGATCAAAACTGATATTTTCAAGAGCTGTGATATGTTTAGAATACATGTGACTACTGTTCCTATTGTATTGATGTAAGGACTGCAGCTGTGTTCGAATACCCATATTATCATACTATATACTAAGCAATGAGTATGTACTACATACCTGTATGATATTAGTTCATTTTAGTATACTGTAAACAAACAATATACTTTTAGTTGAGCATACTAGCTCTTTGCCTGTCTTCCGGAAGTTGATGCTGTTGCTATGCAGCCTCTTGCTAGCTTGTTAGCATAACAAATGATTTGAAATTTTACAACTTCTGGTGTGTTCTTAAATTCAATCTGGAGTGCCAGAGTGCGCTCGTAAATTCAGTGTGTTGTCTGATTGTCCTTTATTAAATTCAGAGTGTTTCGCTCATGGAGCGCAAACTGAATGCACAGGCCGAGGAGTAGGGATGATTTGAGCGTTCTGACCGTACAACCACAGTCAAGAACCCAAGCTAACGTTGGCTAGCTTTCTAGCTACTTCCATACACAAATGAGACCAGTCTGACCATTTTACTCACCCTAGCAGAGCTGGTTAGGAAGTTGTCATGTTATCCAGAGCATTGGTGACTGTAATTGTGCTGCTGGCAACAAATTAATTACACTTATTTGCCAATGTTTATTGACACCGGCCACATTCAACGGGTCTTGAGCGCTCGTAAATTCATTATTCTGTGCCCTGGTACACTCAAACGAGAGTGCTCTGGATAACCAGAGTGAATTTACAAAAGGACCCATAATGTCCATTGAGAACGCACAATGATTCTACCGTTTAGCTAAGCTAAGAATGACGGGAATATTCAAGTCAATAAACGTTGGGTAGTGTGTTAATATACTATTACTGCTGTAATGATACACTATGTGGTTCGTAAGGACAGCGTAGCTAACAAATTGTTAGCAAATATAACGTGAGGTAACTAATTTGAAATGTCCTTACTTCATTACATTGATCAACATTTTCTTAACGTTTGTCAGAAATGTTTATCCGCTCTCATTGTACCTTGACTGCATATTTTCCTCCATTTTCTTCAAATCTGGAAATTATGTGAAGCCACAACGATTTCTTAAAGAAATGCATTATGAGCCCTAAAGTACGGAAATAGTGTCCTCTGCGTGTATACTTCAAATTCCGGCAAATTTAGACTTTTGGCATACTAAGTATATCCATACTATGACCAATAAGCATACTATATACTCAGTTCACGTCACAAATAGTACAGTTAGTGGGGTTAGAATGAGAATTTGAACACAGCTTGTATGTTTCCTTTTCCCAATGCACATCATCATGTTTCTTCTGGTTAGATACTTCATTATATAGATGCTTATTTATGGCCAGAAAGACAGTACATTTGTGACGATCGGCTCGATCCGGTCTTATGTAGAAAGATTTGAACAGTAGAGACAGAGCTAGAGATGGTATACAGTGGTTTGCAAAAGTATTCACCCCTCTTGGCATTTTTCTATTTTGTTGCCTTACAACCTGGAACTAAAATATATTTTTATGGGGTTTGCATCGCTTGAATTACACAACATGCCTACCACTTTGAATATACATTTTTTTTTTTGTATATTGTGAATGACTATTCACTCGCCACAAAGTCAATACTTTGTAGAGCCACCTTTTGCAGCAATTACAGCTGCAAGTCTCTTGCGGTATGTCTCTATAAACCTGGCGCATCTAGCCACTGGGATTTTTGCCCATTCTTCAAGACAAAACTAGCCCAGCTCCTTCAATTTGGATGTGTTCCACTGGTGTACAGCAATCTTTAAGTCATACCACAGATTCTGAATTGGATTGAGGTCTGGGCTTTGATTAGGCCAATCCATAACATTTAAACATTTCCCCTTTAACCACCCGGGTGTTGATTTAGTAGTATGTTTAGGGTCATTGTCCTGCTTGAAGGTGAACCCCTGTCCCAGTCTCTAATCTCTGGAAGACTGAAACAGGTTTCACTCCAAAAATTGCCCTGTATTTAGCGCCATACATCCATCATTCCTTCAATTCTGACCAGTTTCCCAGTCCCTGTCGATGAAAAACATCCCCACAGCATGATGCTGCCATCACCATGCATCACTGTGGGGATGGTGTTCTCTGGGTAATGAGAGGTGTTGGGTTTGTGCCAGATATACAGTTGAAGTCGGAAGTTTACATACAAATACAGCCAAATACATTTAAACTCAGATTTAAACATTGAATCAGAGTAAAAATGTCCTGTCTAGGTCCGTTAGGATCAACACTTTATTTTAAGAATGTGAAATGTCAGAATAAGAGTAGAGATCATTATTTATTTCATAACATTCCCAGTGGGGTCAGAAGTTTACATACACTCAATTAGTATTTGGTAGCATTGCCATTAAATTGCTGGGTCAAACGTTTCAGGTAGCCTTCCACAAGCTTCCCACAATAAGTTGGGTGAATCGTGGCCCAATCCTCCTGACAGAGCTTTCATGTAATGGAGTCAGGTTTGTAGGCCTCCTTGCTCACACATGCTTTTTCAGTTCTGCCCACAAATTTATTATAGGATTGAGGTCAGGGCTTTGTGATGGTCACTCCAATACCTTGACTTTGTTGTACTAAAGCCATTTTGCCACAACTTTGGAAGTATGCTTGGGGTTGTTGTCCAGTTGGAAGAACCATTTGCGACCAAGCTTTAATTGATTAATTGATGTCTTGATATGTTGCTTCAATATGTCCACATAATTTTCCTGCCTCATAATGCCATCCATTTTGTGAAGTGCACCAGTCTTTCCTGCAGCAAAACACCCCCACAAAATGATGCTGCCACCCCCGTGCTTCATGGTTGGGATGGTGTTCTTTGGCTTGCAAGCCTCCCCCTTTTCCCTCCAATCATAACGATGGTCATTATGGCCAAACAGTTCTATTTTTCTTTCATCAGACAAGAGGACATTGCTGCAAAAAGTATGATATTTGTCCCCATGTGCAGTTGCACACTGTAGTCTGGCTTTTTTTATGGCAGTTTTGGAGCAGTGGCTTCTTCCTTGCTGAGTGGCCTTTCAGACTATGTCGATATTGGACTTGTTTCGCTGTGTATATAGATACTTTTGTACCTGTTTCCTCCAGCATCTTCACAAGGTCCTTTGCTGTTGTTCTGGGATTGATTTGCACAGAAGCCATGACATAATTTTCGGGAATTTTCCAACTTGTAGATGTCCTAACCGACTTGTTAAGACTATAGTTTGTTAACAAGAAATTTGAGGAGTGGTTGAAAAACTAGTTTAAATGACTCCAACCTAAGTGAGTGTAAACTTCCAACTTCAACTGTAGCTCAAGTTCAGCTGACCAGAGTACGTTCTTCCATATGTTTGGGGAATCTCCCGCATACCTTTTTGCGAACACCAAATGTGTTTGCTTATTTGTTTCTTTAAGCAATGGCTTTTTTCTGGCCACTCTTCCATTAGGCCCAGCTCCGTGGAGTGTATGACTTAAAGTTTGGACAGATACTCCAATCTCCATTGTGCAGCTTTGCAGCTCCTTCAGGGTTATCTTTGGCCTCGTTGTTGCCTCCCTGATTAATGCCCTCCTTGCCTGGTTCGTGAGTCTTGTTGGGCGGCTCTCTCTTGGAAGGTTTGTTGTGGTGCCCTATTCTTTCCATTTTTAAATATTGGATTTAATGGTGTTCCTTGGGATGTTCAAAGTTTTGGATGTGGCCATTCAGAGCAGGTGTATATATGCTGAGACCATGTGACACTTACATAGCACACAGCTGGACTTTATTGAACTAATTATGTGACTAGGAAAAACACCAAGGGGGGTGAATACTTTTGCAAAGCACTGTATCATACACTACAGTTGTGGAACAGTGTGGAAAGTAATTATGCTTTTAAAGTGAATCAACCTCTGAAAATGGAAACAACTGTTGTGAAAATGGCACCTTGAATATCTTGGCGCACCCACAGGAGAGCACCTCTTTGTTTCCACCCATTCTGCACGTCACAACAAAATATTTCAAAAGTTGCCTGTAAACTTTGCCAAAACATTTCAAACTACTTTTGTAATACAACTTTAGGTATTTTAAACGTTAATAATCGATAAAATTGAAGACGGGTCTATCTGTGTTCAATACAGGAAGACAACAAACCAAGCTACTTTTCAAGTCTTGCGCAACTCTCAACAGTGTTACGCAGCTCCTAGATGGCTGTACTTCTTCATTGCACAAATGAATAACCTCAACCAAATTCCAAAGACTTGTGAAGCGGTTGGAACTGTGGAAGCGGTAGGAACTGAAAACAAGTTTCCCAATGAGAACTCACTGAACAGACAGAGACCTACAAAAAAAACATCTGAACGTTTAGTCCTAGGGGTTTTGCCTGCTACAGTTCTGTTGTACTCACAGACATGATTCAAACAGTTTTAGAAACTTCAGAGTGTTTTCTATCAAAATCTACTAATAATATGCATATCTTATATTCTTGGCATGAGTAGCAGGAAGTTGAAATTGGGCACGCTATTTATCCAAAAGTGAAAATGCTGCCCCCTGTACCTTAAGAAGTTAACAGTGAGTACGGTAGTGTACTAAACGACCAAAGAATTCAAGACCAAAGGCTGGTTTATACTATGTCTATCAACATGTCTGTAGACAGTTGTCGCAGTGACATCACAAACATTCTATCATTATGAAAAACTATAAACACAAAAATGACATAGCAGCCTTGTGGACCAAAATAGCATAACTGGTTTATTTTAACACCAATAAACCCATCTGTTTAGATGTCAATCTTGCAAACCAGGCAACTAAAATAAACTTTCTAAAAAATGTTTTGGTTAATTTCTAGCTTTAGTCAATTTGTATTCGTTCTTACAGGAAAATAAACTCACAGCAATATCATTAGTTACAAGTTAATGGCGAGCTAATTATAGGAAAATAGCTTACGGTTGTGAGTGTGATGAAATAATAGCAGGGCATTCTACCAGAGAATTTTTGAACTTGGACACTGTCTCGTTGACCTAACGTTATATCCTAATTTGACTTTGGTGCAGGTCATGTTGTTCTTCACATTACCATCTCTGGGAAACACACACTATATCAACTAAAATCTCAGTTTATTTGTCACATTTACAGGATACAGAAGGTGTAAATGGTAGAGTGAAATGGTTACTGGCACAGTGGAGTCTTTTGTTTTGACATGTACTGTTGCTAGCTAGCTAACTAGCTAAACAATAAACCATATCCCAACTCATAACGTTACTACCCTGCATAAATCTGCAGGTAGCTAAAGCTAACCAACTAGCAAGGTGCAATGTTACGTAGCTAGCTAACATTAGGCTGTAACTAGTAATGCAAATGGCTCTGAGATCCAAATAATATTACTACACAGATCATACATGTAACTTTAGCTATTGAGCTAGCCAGCTAATGTTAGCTAGCTAGCTAACAGAATGCTTTAACTTGCAATGAAAATTACCTTCGGACAAAATTAGAAACTTAAAGTATCTGGAAATGTAGCTAGCTAGACTCTCTTATCTGTATACATGGATGAATGCTTCTCCCTCTATGTCACAGAAGCCATGGTGGTCCTTGGTTTAAAGATGTAATCTGGAGACAGGTGTTTTATACCAGAGCCTTCTTCTGTGTGTTCTCTTTTCGACTCCCTCCGCATTATTTGCAATCAAACGCCAGAACATTCTCTATTTCCTTAGCTATTATATTCCGCTTCCACCAGACATTCCACTGATATCAAAACTTAGTCCTCCAGAAAGTGGAGAGCATTAGCAACACTTACAGTGCATTCGGAAAGAATTCAGACACCTTGACTTTCTCCACATTTTGTTACATTACAGCCTTATTCTAAAATTGATTAAATATGTTTTTCCCTCATTAATCTACACACAATACCCCATAACGGCAAAGCAAAAACATTTTTTTGGGCAAATTTATACGGTACAAAAAACTGAAATATCAAATTTATATAAGTATTCAGACCGTTTACACAGTACTTTTTTGAAGCACCTTTGGCAGCAATTACAGTCCCGAGTCTTCTAGGATATGACACTACAAGCTTGGCACCGACCCGTAGCACTCACATCTGTAGCCATGAAGTGCTTTGAAAGGCTGGTAATGGCTTACATCAACACTGTTATCCCAGAAAACCTAGACCCACGCCACTTTGCATACCGCCCCAACAGATGCACAAATGACACAATCTCTATTGCATTCCACACGGCCCTCGCCACCTGAGACAAGGAAACTCATACGTGAGAATGCTATTAATTGACTACAGCTCAGCGCTCAATACCATAGTGCCCATAAAGCTCATCACTAAGCTAAGGACCCTGGGACTAATCACCTCCCTCTGCAATGGATCCTGGACTTCCTGACGGGCCACCCTCAGGTGGTAAGGGTAGGTAACAACACATCTGCCACGCTGAAACTCAACACGGGGCCACTCAGGGGAGCATGCTCAATCCCCTCCTGTAATCCCTGTTCACCCATGACTGAAAGCCAAGCAAGACTCCAACACCATCATTACCAACAGTGGTAGGCCTGTTCACTGACAACAATGAGACAGCCTATTGGGAGGAGGTCAGAGACCTGGCAGTGTAGTGCCAGGATAACAACATCTCCCTCAATGTGATCAAGACAAAAGAGATGATTGTGAACTAAAGGAAAAGCAAGGCCGAGCACACCCCCATCCTCATCGACGGGGCTGTAGTGGAGCAGGTTGAGAGCTTAAAGTTCCTTGGTGTCCACACACCAAGACAGTTGTGAAGAGGGCACGACAACACATTTTCCCCCTCAGGAGACTGAAAAGATTTGTCATGGGATCTCAAATCTTCAGAAAGTTCTACAGCTGCATCATCGAGAGCATTCTGACTAGTTGCATCACCACCTGGTATGGCAACTGATTGGCCTCAGACCGCAAGGCATTACAGAGGGTAGTGAATACGTTCCAATACATCCCTGGGGCCAAGCTTCTTGCCATCCAGAACCTCTATACCAGGTGGTGTCAGAGGAAGGCCCTAAAAATTGCCAAAGACTCCAGCTACACTAGTCATAGACTGTTCTCTCTGCTACCGCACGGCAAGCGGTACCGGAGTACCAAGTCTAGGTCAAAAACATTCTTTACAGCTTCTACCTCCAAGCCATAAGACTCCTAAACAGCTGATCAAATGGCTACCCGGACTATTTGCATTGTTGGTTAAGGGCTTGTAAGTAAGCCATTTATCCATTTAAGTGAGTTGGCCATTATTAATAATAGTGCATTTGTATGATGTTCTCTCAGAGTGTGTGTGTATGTAGTGTTTTACTTCTGAACATACAGTATCAAACATTGTGAGGAAAAATGCTGTTGTTTTCAGCCATGCTAAAGCCATCTATTTCTCTAGGCAAGTCTATGGCCTCTTGGGTCCTGACATGCCTTATTCCCTGTGTAGATAACAAACCAGGCGTGCTGGGAGAAATTGGGGGCTGCCCTGAACACATTCCCTGGGTGTCCCTTTGTCACACATGATGGAGTGAAGGGTTTACTTACATAGCTGCTTCTACGCTTTGCTGACCCACAGAGCTTTACCTCTGTCTCTGTCACTGAGGCTGGCACTCACACTGATGTTGTACAGGTCTGTCTGTCTGTCTGTCTGTCTGTCTGTCTGTCTGTCTGTCTGTCTGTCTGCGCATGCGTGGGAGGGAGGGATAGCGAGACGTTGCTCAACAGTGTGATCTGGTGACGAGGACCAGACCTGGACTACAGGTGCTACAGATTTACAAGCAGAGTACATCATGAATATATGGTCTGCTTGTGAAATGACCACTTCTTTTCATGGCATGTTATGCCCCTTCATGTGCCATTCACAACCATGTCCCTCCTCTCCTTTCTCTCCCTCCATCCTTCTCCTCCCTGCTCTTGTCAGAGCCAGAAAAGTATCTACCGCCAGTCTGTCCAGTCACTCGTTTAGAAACGTTACAACTGCAGCTTTTCCTGCAGGCACTTTTAAGGCCACTATAAATCCATCCTGTTTAAATCCTGCCTGTTTAAACGGGATTTTACTAAGATATCTGGTGCACCGCATTCTTCAGGTGCTTAAAAGGCCCTTTTAAATCATTTACCCCCAAATGTATTTAATGGGTGAGTGATGCACTATGTGGATGGAAGTGGACAGAGGCTTTATTGTTGACCATGTTGGTATTTTTCTATGTTAACAAAGAGAGCACAATGAACAGTACAAATGGAAGGATGTTTTGAGTTGCAGTCCATTTCGGATTAAGCTCACATCTGGTAAATGCAAACTCCATTTGTCTTCATCTAAAACCCCCTTTTTCCTTCTGGATATCTGCTCTGTTTAACTACACTGAGGTGACTGTATTTTTAAACCCATTCAGGGGAACATAGTGTTCCATGTGTTCCGTGTTTTCTATGGTTTAATGGAGTCTTAGGGAGCATACTGTATGCCAGGTATTATTTTTCAGCTTTCTTTATCAATCATCATTTATCCTCACCTATTTCTCTGAGACTCTTGCAGTGCCCTCTTTGTCCTTCTGCCCTGAAATGCATCTTTGTTTGTGTATCAGATAATCGATTTACGATCCCCTCTCTCCCAGGGATGTCATGGTGCCTCCGTGCACCACTCCAGTGTTTGTCATCTTTAAGAGGTGTTTTGGTGGTGTGGTTAATTGCCTGGTGTTGGCGGTGAATGTCTATTTTACATGGTGTCGTATGTGAGAGCAGCTCTTAAACCCCTGGCAGTTAAAGGAGAGCAGCAAAACAGCAGTCCCTGAAAGGCCTGGGTCACCTTTACTACCGGAGAATCACTGCAAGCCTGAATGATTGCTGTGCAACGCCAAGGAGCAGCTTACACACACACACACAAACACAAACAGAGAGCGATGCACAGAGCCTACAAACACTTTTGATATGGAAATCATGGATATACAGAAAATTACAGGCCTCTCTCATCTTTTTAAGTGGGAGAACTTGCACAATTGGTGGTTGACTAAATACTTTTTTGCCCCAATGTACGGTATAGGACATGGTGTCTGAGGAATGTTCATTCAGGAGAAAGGATTGGACTGTATTTTCAATTGACATGGAAATGATTTTCCCAGTATTTTCTCTCAGTGGGTTAGCTTCAGTTTCTGTTACTGATTGAGAGTTGTATCTCAGTCCAAATGAAAGATGGGGGGGTTGATAGGGAATCAAATAAGACTGACTGTCCTTTTTTACTTCTCTTCTCTACTCTACTCTGACAAACACACATTGTCATGTCAGACAACATTAAGATCCCCTCAGATCCACATGAACTGCATCTTTGAAATTAAACTGGGGGAAAATATCCTAAGTATAGGTCTGACTCCAGATACGTGTGGCTGCCATCCCAGATCTGTGTGTAAGATGAAACGCACCAGTCTATTGCAATATCCTCTATCATATTATGGCACTGGACAGTATCATATGGGTCTCTTTCAAAATCTCAGACAGAGTAGGAAGTAGTATATGAGGGCTTTACAGCATGTCTGGCTCACAATACAACGTGTGTGTGTGTGTGTGTGTGTGTGTGTGTGTGTCTGTCTGTCTGTGTGAGCAAATACCAAGAAGGTGTGGTGATGTCATCATGTCTTATTCAGGATGGTATACAGGTGGAGAGAGGGTATGGGAGAGTGAATAACTCAGGGTTGTACAGGGGATTGGACATATTTGCTTTGGAAAAGACAGGTATGACCCATCCTCTACGATTTGCTAGAGGACATCCTGTGTAAAGCTCATGTCCACATCATTACTGGCAGGATCTCAAAACCTCCCATGGAAATAGGCCTAAAAGTAAAAAGTATACTTTTAAATAAATATAATGAGTTAACATATTTAATTTATATTTTTTCAGTATATTTATTGGTCTTGACTAACAGGACACAAGGCTTAAAATAAGAAAATAATAATAATAATCTGCATAGAACCACATAGGTAATTTAAATACTGTCACACACACACACACATCAAACAGTGGTAGTGTTGAGGCTCAAACTGTTTTAGTGTTGCAGCAACTAGCAATTAGCGGATGATTCAGAGCTTTGATTGGGAGCCATTTTGTGTCAAGCGTGTTTACTCTTGTGCACAGCACTGCACTACATTAACACTAATGATGGTAATGGCCTCCCATCACATTGACAGGCCCATTTTTTAGATCCCTCTTAATTGTAATTAAGGCCTGATTAACGGGTTTGGTGGGGGAAGAGTTTTATTCTCCTCAGTACAATATACCATAATATGTTATGAAAGCAATCAAGGGGCTGTCATTTAGTTCTCTAATGAGTCTCTACTACACATAACAAACTTCACTTTTCCCTTTGCTATTCTTTTTCTAGACCAGCGGGAAGTCGAAACCAGGCCGTGAGTTTGACAGTTCCACAGCTGGTTCAGTTTTAGCTGGTAGTAAATTGGTTTATGAATGTCTAGGGTTGCTTCCGGTAACTTTCCCCAAATTCCCAGGTATTCCAGAAATCTTGGTTGGAAGATTCCAGTTTTCCAGTTTATTCCCTCCTATGTCCAGGAATCTTCCAAACAAGATTTCTGGAAAACCTGGGAATTTTGGTAAAGTCACTGGATATTGGCAAACCTATGAATGTCATTGACGCTCCAGTCCAGAGATTCCACTCACCTGGTAACCCAGGTATGAATCAGTCCCTGGTTAGAAGGGAAGGATGAAAACCAGCAGTCCTACAGACCTCAAGTCACTGATCACTGCTCTCAGTGACTGAAGACCACAGCTTTGTTATTCGTTCAAACGTAAGTCTTTCTCTCACGTTCTTTCTCTCTCTCTCCCTTTTCAGACAAACTTGTGTGTGAGCGCATTTCTTCACATGGAAGTCTGTGTGTTCACACATATTTCCTCTGGACAGTGTCCTGATGCCAAAGTGTGACAGCAGCATGGTGTGCTCTGGCCTGGGTGGGTTGTGGTTAACACCCCTCACCCATGTGGACCCCAGGGCCCTCCTAGGCCTGCTCACTGTCAGCCTGGCTCAGCCTAGTTGTGACACCACCCTGCATGATGGAACCACTGGGAAGGTACCTGACTGCTTGTTTTATTCCCCTATCCCATAGAGCATGAAAAAGAGGACTAATTAGAAGACACTTGCCTGTCTTCTGTCTCTACGCCCACTCCCTTTTAGTCTCTCTTTTTCTTTTCTTTTTCTGGAAACTCTCTCTGTCTCTCTCCTTCTCTCTCTCTCTCTCTCTCTCTCTCTCTCTCTCTCTCTCTCTCTCTCTCTCTCTCTCCTTCTCTCTCTCTCTCCTTCTCTCTCTGATAACTCTTATTTTACCTCTCCATATCTTTCTCTCTCTCTTCCTCTCATTCTCCCATGAAGATCATTTAGACAAAGATATGCTCTGGTGTTTTACCACCAGACACTAAAGCCTAAGGTGGACTGGGCTGTCAGGCCCTCAACCTACTCCTTGGCAGAGACAGCTCCCCCCCTCCCCGCCCGTCACACTGATAGTGTGTTCCATGTTACCAGGCCCATTGTTGACAAGTCTGTCTTAAAGGTGTGTTAAGCTTTGTTTCAGCAGTACATACACAATCAAGGCTCGACCCTAACAGAACAGACACCAAAACAAATGTTATTTGACTAACGGCAGTCGTGGCCTCTATTTTGCCACAGTCGTCGATAACCAGTGGTCAGTCTCATTACAAGTCAAAGTCATGTATTGTGCCTTTAATGCGTCTTGTGTTTTGCTGTTGTGTTTGCAGGTGAATGAGGAGACGGTGGAAAGGCTGGTGGTTCAGTACCCTCACATCGTGTTCAGTGTGGACTGCGAGACAGCAGGACTGCAAAGAACCTTGGAGAGAGCCTATCAGATGGGCTGGAACCCCAACACATCCACCGCCTTATAGCCACCGCTGGACTACACTCACTCACACTGGTCAAACATAGCGCTACACTACCTGGTGATAGGATGTCGTTTGAGGTTTGAGTTCTGCTGTGCTGGGAGTTACATTTCCCCCAACACCAATCTGGATGCAATACCAGGCTTAAAAACACGGAGCAAATTGAGCAGCGACTGAAAACAAGTAAACATTGTTCTCAACAATAATTATTCTCTGGTCTCGTTGACCTTTGGGTTTACATGTTTTGACCTCACCATGTGTGAAGTCAATGTTGTTTCATACTGTGTGTTTTTACCTTTCTGTTGGAAATTAAATACAGTATTAAGTGTGTCATGTGTTTGTAGGGACCAGAGGTTTCTCTGACCAGGAAAAACTCCAGGTCCACGATATAGGCTTTAAGATAGGATATAGGCTAGTCTGTAAGATAATAAATAGGCTAGTCTTTAATATAGGATGTAGGCTAGTCTATAAGATAAGATACAGGCTAGTCTATAAAACAAGATCTAGTTTTTTCTCTAAAATCAGATACAGGCTAGTCTATAAGATAAGATATACAGTGCCTTGCAAAAGTATTCATCCACCTTGGTGTTTTTCCTATTTTGTTGAATTACAAATTGTAATTTAAATTAATATTTATTTGGATTTAATTTAATAGACATACAAAAAATATTCAAAATTGGTCAAGTGAAAAAAACATTTTTTATAATAATTTTTAAAAATGTAAAACTGAAAAGTTGTGCGTGCATTTATATTCAACCCTCTCTGCTACGGAGCCCCTAAATAAGATCTGGTGCAACCAATTACCTTCACAAGTCACATAATGAGTTACATATATAAGTAAAGTCCACCTCTGTGCTAACTAAGTGTCACATGATCTGAGCATATATACACCTGCTCTGAAAGGCCACAGATTCTGCAACACCACTAAGCAAGGGGCACCACCAAGCAAGCGACACCATGAACAACAAGGAACTCTCCAAACAGGTAATGGACAAAGTTGTGGAGAAGTACATATCAGAGTTGAGTTATAAAAAAATATCAGAAACTTTGAACATCCCACGGAGCACAATTAAATCCATTATTAAAAAATTGAAAGAATATGGCACAACAACAAACCTTCCAAGGGATGGCCGCCCACCAAAACCCACGGACCAGGAAAGGAGGGCATTAATCAGAGAGGCAGCAAAGAGACAAAAAAAACTGAAGGAGCTGGAAAGCTACACAGCGGAGATTGGAGAATCCGTCCATGGGACCACTTTACGTTGTACAATCCACAGAGCTGAGCTTTATGGAAGAGTGACCAGAAAAAATCCATTGCTTAAAGAAAAAAATAAGCAAACACATTTTGTGTTCGCCAAAAGGCATGTGGGAGACTCCCCAAACATATTGAAGAAGGTACTCTGGTCAGATGAGACTCAAATTTAGCTTTTCGGCCATCAAGGAATACACTATGTCTGGCACAAACCCAACACCTCGCATCACCCCGAGAACACATCCCCACAGTGAAGCATGGTGAAGCATGGTGATGGCAGTATGATGTTTTTCATTGGCAGGGACTGGGAAACTGGTCAGAATTGAAGGAATGATGGATGGCGCTAAATACAGGGAAATTCTTGAGTGAAACCTGTTGCAGTCTTCCAGAGATTGGAGACTGGGACGGAGGTTCACCTTCAAGCAGGACAATGACCCTGAGCATACTACTAAAGCAACACTCGAGTGGTTTAAGGGGAAATATTTAAATGCCTTGGAATGGCCTCGTCAAAGCCCAGACCTCAATCCAATTGAGAATCTGTGGTATGACTTATAAAGATTGCTGTACACCAGCGGAACCCATCCAACTTGAAGGTGCTGGAGACGTTTTGCCTTGACCAATGGGCAAAAATCCCAGTGGCTAGATGTGCTTATAGAGCTTATAGAGACATACCCCAAGAGACTTGCAGCTGTAATTGCTGCAAAGGTAGCTCTACAAAGTATTGACTTTGTGGAGGGTGAATAGTTATGCACGCTCAAGTTTTCAGTTTTTTTGTCTTATTTCTTGTTTGTTTCACTATAAAAAAACATTTTGTATCTTCAAAGTGGTAGGCATGTTGTGTAATTCAAATGATACAACCCCCCCCAAAAATATATTTTAATTTCAGGTTGTAAGGCAACAAAATCAGAAAAATTATTTTGCAAGCCACTGTAGTTGTGTCTCTAATATAAGATATATGCTAGTCTATAAGATAAGATATGGTCTATAAGATAAGATATAGTCTATAATAAAATATATAGTCTAGTCTATAAGATATAGTCTGGTCAATAAGATAAGATATATGCTAGTGTTTAAGATAAGATATAGTTTTATATCTAAGATAAGATATATGCTGGTCTATAAGATATATGCTGGTGTATAAGATAAGAATTGTCTGTAAGATAATATATAGGCTAGTCTATGTAATAAGATATCTATAAGATAATTATAGTTTATAAAAATGTTTTTGCTAGTCTATAAGACAAGATATAGGCTAGTATATAAGATAAGACTGTGCAAAGCTGTCATCAAGGCAAAGGGTGGCTACTAGTCAAAATAAAGAAAAACCCTTGAATGAGTAGGTGTCCAAACTTTTCACTGGTACTGTAGGTTAGTCTAGAAGATAATATGTTGTCTAGTCTATAAAGTAAGATATAGTCTAGTCTATAAGAGAATATATAGTCAAGCCTATAAGATAAGATATAGGCTAGTCTATAAGATATAGTCCAGTCAATAATTGCACAGCATTTTTCCTGATCAACTCACATGGTCAGGTAAAACGTGTGGCTTACCTATTGTAATATAATGGTCCCAGTAGGGAACAAAGCCCATTCTGATGGACTAAGGCTGTGACTCCCTGATACAATGGTACACTTCAGAGATTCAAGGCCACATTCATTCAAGCTACACAATGGGAGTTCTGCAAGGAAATATTGTTTTCATTACAAATCTAAATATGTTTTTGTTTCAACTAGTAAATGTCTTATGCACACAGTTGATGGACATTTGTGTGGCACAGGAGCGAATCATTTTCATGCAGTGTTGTATGTTGGTTGGTGCAGTGCAGTGCAGGTTTGACTGAGTACCATCCCTAATTGTTGTTACAGTCACAGTTAAGTACACAGTGAGCTCAAGGTAGAAGTTGCCCTGGCAGATCTAGGATCAGATGATTGAACCCCTTATCCTAATCTTAAACTTAAGTGAGATAAATCAATATCTGACCCTGTAACTGTGGTTAGCGACAACTTCTGCCTACACCGAAGAGCTCAGCATGTTCTAAAGGAGTAGTCGCTCAGCACTGAACATTAGAGATGCACTCTACACGGACTGATGTAAACGTACACTTTAAAGTCATTATTGTAAAAGACTATTTGTTCTCAATGACTTGCCTGGACGAAGAAAGGATCACTACTTCAACTCTTCTGACAGAAACAGTCTTGAAGACGACTGTCCATGTTCTGCATGTTAAGAAAATTAATGTAAATGAGTCAGAGTTCCCTTCAAATAATATTAAGTCATTAGGACATCCTCAGGATGTCACAAAATGGCCACCTAAAGTAAGGTGGTGTGTCAAGGTCCCCTGGAGGTTTTGTCTAGTTTCCAGTTAGTCCCAGGGACATCCCACAGTATGTTTTTAGGACGTTCTTGGGAAGTTGTATAATTTTTACTGTGTTCTTTGGATGTTGTGTCACATTCCCCTGGAGGTTGTGTCACGTTCCCCTGGAGGTTGTGTCTAGTTCCCATGGAGGTTGTGTCTAGTTCCCCTGGAGGTTGTGTCACGTTCCCCTGGAGGTTGTGTCTAGTTCCCCTGGAGGTTGTGTCACGTTCCCCTGGAGGTTGTGTCTAGTTCCCCTGGAGGTTGTGTCACGTTCCCCTGGAAGTTGTGTCACGTTCCCCTGGAGGTTGTGTCACGTTCCCCTGGAAGTTGTGTCACGTTCCCCTGGAGGTTGTGTCTAGTTCCCCTGGAGGTTGTGTCACGTTCCCCTGGAGGTTGTGTCTAGTTTCCCTGGAGGTTGTGTCACGTTCCCCTGGAGGTTGTGTCACGTTCCCCTGGAGGTTGTGTCACATTCCCCTGGAGGTTGTGTCACGTTCCCCTGGAGGTTGTGTCACATTCCCCTGGAGGTTGTGTTACGTTCCCCTGGAGGTTGTGTCATGTTCCCCTGGAGGTTGTGTCACGTTCCCCTGGAGGTTGTGTCACATTCCCCTGGAGATTGTGTCACGTTCCCCTGGAGGTTGTGTCACGTTCCCCTGGAGGTTGTGTCTAGTTCCCAGTTTGCCCTGTGAACTTTCTTAGGATGTTATATCATGGTCCCCTGGAGGCTTTGTCTAGTTCCCGGGTTGGTCCCGGAGGATGTTTTTAGTATGTTCTTGGGATATTGTGTCATGGTCCCCTGGATATTTAGTCTAGTTCCCAGTTAGCCCGGGACGTCCCCGAGGACGTTTTTAGGACTTTCTTGCGATGTTTTGTGATGGTCCCCTGAACGTTCTTGGGACGTGATGTGATGGTCTCCAGGAGGTTTTTGTCTAGTTCCCGGTTTTTGTCTAGTTCCCCATGCAATTAAATGTTTTACTTTTAATGTTTTTGGACACCTTTGACCGTGACTTGACAGAAACTTCCAGGGGACCAGGACACAGCGTCCAAAGAACATCCTAAAAACTTACTTGAGGACGTCCTCGGGACAAACCAGGAACTAGACATAAACCCCAGGGGACCATGACACAATGTCCAAAGAATGTCAGCGGGACATACCGGGAACTAGACGAAACCTCCAGTGAACCATAATACAACATCCAAAAAACATTGGGAACGATAAAAAAGTTGAGAGAATTTTCCCTTGGGACCATCACCAGACGTACTAAGGACTAGTAAAATGAAAATCCTGAGAACTTCCTAAAAAGGTCCTGATATGGTCCTCAGTGACATCCTGTGAACATACAGGGAGCTAGACAAATGTCCCCCAGAGAAAGTTCCCTTGGGACCATCATGCGGCATCCTAAATACTAGTCAAATGAAAGTTCTGAAAATGTTCTAAAAGGTCCTAACATGGTCCTCAGTGACGTCCTGGGAACTAGACAAAGGTCCCCTGGAGAGTGGCTATGGGATCATCAAGCAATCTTCTTAGAATGTCAGTGGGATAACGTTCCATCCGAAACCCTTAAGGGACCTAATAAGAACTTCTCTGAACGTCCTCAGGACGTCCCCTGTTTGTTCTCTCTCTCTCTCTCTCTCTCTCTCTCTCTCTCTCTCTCTCTCTCTCTCTCTCTCTCTCTCTCTCTCTCTCTCTCTCTCTCTCTCTCTCTCTCTCTCTCTCTCTCTCTCTCTCTCTTTCTCTCGATGATGTATATTGTACGATTAGGATGGTGTAATAATCAATGGTTTGGATTGTGTCGGCTGTAAGAGAAGTTCAGTGATTTCCACTGTATTTGTACTGTACCATGGGATTTTATGTAACCTAATATTGGTTTTGTTTGAGCATATATTTGCAGTATTAGTTGTGTAGCCATGCATTTACTGTATATCTTTGTTAGCAATAGGATCTAAGAATCTGGCTCAGAACGTATAAACATTCCCTTTTGAAAACAGTCAATGTTAATTTATTATGCTAATAACTTTTCTATGGTGTGAACCAAGTAGACTATTATTCTAGAAGCTGTCACTGGACTGTTTTGTGGTTTGAAGTAGCACTGTAATCTTTTACAGAAACATAGAGATTTGGGACTATTAAGAACATCTCCATTTTACCCTTGTCTGGACTTGTAGACTTTCAGATCGAGTCCTCGTCGACCCCCCCTTTTTTCCCAACATGCACTTTCTTTTTCTCAGCTTTTTCTCAGCTTTGTGTTGACACTTGATCCCTGATTTGTTAAGGAAACCGTAAATTACTGGATTTACATACAGATGAATAAAACACTGCTACTTATAAAGCTCTCCCTTTTTCTCTTATTCAAGTATATATTTTTTATTTTCTGTGTTTGATAGAAGAAAGAAACATTAAAAGTGACATTTAAAATTAATCTTTACCCATGCTACATGAAGTGTTTTCCTCCTCAACATCAAATCATAATATAAATGAATGCATAACCAAGTATATTTTTGTTGCAAGTCAAAATCCTGGAACCATCCAGTCTGTTTCGATATGTATTACTACAGTTGCATGCCAAGGCCTAGTAGCTGAACTGGATCCATTCCTCAGGGAGTGACACCTTGATACTGTGAATATTCAGCAGTTCCCTCACATCTCAATCAACCTGTCTCTCTCTCGTTGCAGGGAAACTTGTGATTTCAAGGTCAGCACTTTGTTAGTATCACAGCAGTCACGCATCAGAGACAAGGCGACGACTTGCCTCCCAGCATGCTAGCGACACGCTCAAAGCACTGAAAGCTGTCATTCAATATGTCCACCGTCTTTGACGATCAAGAGGAGGATATTGTCCCTTTGGTATTTGGTGTTTTATTAGGATCAGCATTAGCTGTTGCAAAAGCAGCAGCTTCTCACTCCTGGGGTTGACATGAAACATGAAACATAATACAGAATGACATAATACAGAACATCAATAGACAGAAACAGCTCAAGGACAGAACTACATCAATTGTTTTAAAGGCACACAGCCTACATATCAATACATACACAGAAACTATCTAGGTCAAATAGGGGAGAGGCGTTACTCCGCGAGGTGTTGCTTTATCTGTTTTTTGAAACCAGGTTTGCTGTTTATTTGAGCAATATGAGATGAAAGGAAGTTCCATGCAATTAGGGCTCTATATAATACTGTACACTTTCTTGAATTTGTTCTGGATTTGGGGACTGTGAAAAGACCCCTGGTTGCATGTCTGGTGTGATAAGTGTGTGTGTCAGAGCTGTGTGTAACTTGACTATGCAAACAATTAGGGATTTTCAACCCTTTGATGTTTCTGTAAAAAGAAGAAGTGATGCAGTCAGTCTCTCCTCAACTCTTAGCCAAGAGAGACTGGCATGCATAGTATTTATATGAGTCCTCTGATTACAAATAAGAGCAAAACGTGCCGCTCTGTTCTGGGCCAGCTGCAGCTTAAAACCTGTTTGGGATAGGGGGCAGCATTTTCACGTTCGGATGAAATGCGTGCCCAGACATGCCTGCCTGCTACTCAAGCCCAGAAGCTAATATATGCATATTATTAGTAGATTCGGATAGTTTTGAAAAAATTTGCTAGAACTTGTAATTTTTCAAAGTGGCTCCCATTTTGCTGTAGTGTTTCCATGCCCGTGGATGAAAGCACGTTCTTTGTTATTCATCTCCGGTAATGAACAGACTATTCTCTGTCTTAAATTTGATCATTTATTTACATATTAGGGTACCTGAAGTTTGATATAAACATTGTTTGACTTGTTTGGATAAGTTTATTGGTCATGTTTGGGATTCATTTTGTATGCATTTTGGAGGGAAACAGGTGGATTATTGAATGAAGCGCGCCAGATAAACTGAGTTTTTATGGATATAAAGAAGAACTTTATCGAACAGAAGGACCATTTGTGATGTAACTGGGACCTTTTGGAGTGCCAACAGAATAAGATCTTTAATCACATCAGACCAAGAAATATTTTTAACATCATCCCCATAAGAGTCACAGGAAAATCTTTTATATGATCTCTTATATACTATTTTAGGTCCAGCAGTTGGATCTTTGGCTTTTCTGGAAATAGCCACTATATTGTGATCACAGCATCCAATGTGTACAGATACAGCTTTAGAGAAAAGTTCTACAGTAATAGTTCAAATGTGATCGATACATGTGGATGATCTTGTTCTTGTAGTGTTTGTAAACACCCTGGTAGGTTGATTAATAACCTGAACCAGATTACTGGTTACAGGTTACAGTAAGAAGCTTCCTCTTGAGCGGACAGATTGATGAAAACCAGTCAATATTCAGGTCCCCAGGAAAGTAGACCTCTCTGTTTACATCACATACACTATCAAGCATTTCACACATATTATTTAGATACTGACTGTTCGCACTTGGTGGCCTATAGCAACACTCCAATATACAAGGCTTTAGATGTGCAAAGGTAACCTGCAACCACAACACTTCAATAACACTTGACATAAGATCTTCTCTAAGCATTACAGGGATATGGCTCTGACTATATACAGCAACACCTCCCCAATATGCATTTCTGTCTCTTCTATAGATGTTATATCCTTGTATTGCTACTGCAATTGATTTCATAAACCTTATTTCTAAGGCTACATATATTAATATGGGCATTTTCAGCCCTTCTTGAGTCCACGGGACGGTTGAGCTGACGTAGGCTGATGCGATTAGCATGAAGTTATAAGTAACAAGAATATTTCCCAGGAAATAGACATATCTGATACTGGCAGAAAGCTTCAATTATTGTTCATCTAACTGCACTGTCCAATTTACTGTTTCTATTACAGTGAAAGAATACCATGCTATTGTTTGAGGAGATAGCACAATTTTGAACAGTAAAAGTTATTATTAAACAAATTAGGCAAATTTGGGATGTCTTGATACAACATTTTGAACAGAAATTAAATGGTTCATTTGATCAGTCTAACACTTTGCACATACACTGCTGCCCTCTAGTGTCCAAACTCTAAATTGCACCTGGTCTGGAATAAAACATTATGGTCTTTCTCTTGCATTTCAAAGATGATGGTACAAAAAAATACATTAGAATGTTTTTTTTTGTGGTATTGTCTTTTTCCAGATCTATTCTGTATTATTCTCCTACATTCCTTTCACATTTCCTTTCAAATGGTAGCAATAATATGCATATCCTTCAGGGCCCACGATACAGGCAGCTAGATTTGGATATGTCATTTTAGGCGAATATTTAAAGAAAGGGGGCAGATCTTTATGAGTTTATCAGAGATAGACATAATACTGAAAAAAAAACATACACATTCAGCAGTCCACAAACCCATAGGCTTGGCTCTCTCATCCCTTCCAGGCTTCTGGGAGGGAGGGTGGACAATGAGCCTGTCATAGAAGATGTAAGCAATGTCCTCACGCACTCTGGCAGCTTTCATGGCTGGGATCAGTTCTTTCCTCTTCTGGCTCCACAGGTTCAGGATAGTCCTCGTTGAGGAAGATATATGTTCCTCTCAAGTTCTTGGCTCTTTCCAGAACAGCTACCTTGTCCTTGAACCTCAGGAACTTGACCACTACTGGCCTGGGCCTATCACTTGGGCCGGTGGTGGGTTTTCCAGTTCTGTGGGCACACTCCACCTCAATCTTCCTGTGGTCCATCTTCGATTTCTCTGAAATCATTCCCTCAGACTCTGTGCATGTCTCATGTGGAGATTCTGCAATACCTTCCACAAGCATGTTGTTCCGCCTTGATAGTCCCTCGAGATTTATCTGTCATTGTTATCATGGATTCACTCACAGAACTGATGTCCTCTCTCAATGACTTACAGACTGCTGTCATCTTGCCGTTGTCCTGTTTCAACTCATTGAGCTGACCCTGGGAGAACTGCAAATTGTTCTGCAGGTCCTGGACCTCTCTGGTTAGGTCGTCCATTCTTTTATTAGTAGAATCCACAAGTACAGTATTTGGACAAAACACTCGAATCTATTTTCTTGTTGTCTCTTTTTGTTCATTTAAAAGATCCTTCACTTGTGATAGAGAGACACCACCGTTCTCAACAGTACTCCCACCGGCTTTGGTCTTTGTCATGGTAGCTAGCAATGTAGGTTATACTGCTACACCTCACAGTTCCAGACAGGGCAGGTCACGGCAAAGACTGAAAACAACAAACAGTAGGGATCTAGACAGCCACAAATCCGGGACAATCCGCAGTCCCAACAACAATGGCTAAATGTGGGCTGCGTTCAAGAAAAACCTGCTAGCTTGATATGCAGCTAGCTTGCAGCTAGGCTAGCTGCGATGCCAAATAACTCCTCAGACCCGTCTTTGGTCGGTAGGATCAGTGGAAAGAGACAAGCAGTCCCAGAAACTGATGCCAATTACGTTGCGAGGTACAAACTAAGAAGCTAGCTTGCTACCAAGAACTTTCCAATACACTTTCAAACAACACATTTTTCAAACAAACAACACCAAGCTCTTCCTCGATCTGCACTCTCGGGGTGTTTGTTTGTTTCATGTGGGAGCATGAAACCGGGAAGCTATCCAGGCCTTGTAAGGTCTGGCATGCATCAGCAACGCCTGGGCAGAGAAACGCGCCCTTTTACTGACAGAGTCTGTAGCTTTTTTGCTTCTGCTGCAAAGTCATCTGTGATTGGCCAGAAATGCATAGTATTGTTATTTTGAATATTTGCTGTTTTTTTTCATTATTTTAGATGATGACACAATATTTATGCGGTCTTAGTCAATTATTATCCTAATCTTAATCAAATAGCTCATGTATTTTATACCCTTGTCAAAATGGTTCTTTGTTCTTTGTAGTTCGTAGAGTAAGAAGCAGTTTAGAATGTGTGGCCAGTCTACAAGTTGGCCTGTGAGTGTGTGAGGGGCTAGCAGGCTAATTTCCTCAAAGAGCCTTTCTGTCCTCACCTCTTCCTGATATCACATCTTCTTACACATCCCTCACCTCTTCTCCTCATATCAGACTAACCCTGTTCAAGAAACAAATTGGTTCTTGCTTGTTTCCCAGTGGTGCTAAGGCCCGACCCTGCTCTGCCCTCTCTCTAGAATTCATGTCATTAAAGAGAGAGAGAACTCTTCACACAATTATTCATCCCCCTTTGTTTATGCCATTTATCTTCTTCTATGTTTCTTATTGTTATTCACTGTGTTTAGAGACACACTTTCATTTCAGTGTTAGCGATGATATTGACTTGACAGAGGCTGCTTTAAAAGCCAAAGAGTCAGATGTTTTCTATAGTCAGAATGTTAAAAGTCTCACTCTCCGGATCGAGTGCTTCTCTCTCTCTAGTTCTGCCTCATTATGAAATACAATGTTCTCAATATGCACAGTTAGTCTTCTGTTGCATTAGCCCTGGCAAGAACAGGGCATGAATAATTTGGCCCTCCGGTTAGCTGTTGGCTGTAGAATGACAGTGGTTTCTAATGTCTCTGCTCTGCTCGCTACAAATGAGCCATTTCTCCCCCTTCTCTATTTTCCCCACAGAGGTAAAATATACAGCCTACTGGGATTTTACTGCCGCCAATTAGCGCCTAGGCAAATGTGAGTGTGTGCCATCGATTCACTCACTGATTGAGGTGGACTCCATCAACGTCTCGGTGAACCTCGGACCTCTGCAATATTCATCAAGGTGCGTTCGCTAACCTCGTATGCCCTCAGAGGAGCGTGCCCTCAGGAAGAGCCACCACTGAGTTGGGATGGCCATGCGGTCAGCACAGGAAGAGCCATAGAGAAATGTAATTAAACTTAGTAAATATTTATGCCGTTTGTTAAATCATTTATGAGGGGCTGAAAAGAATCAACGATGACCATACAGCACATTTCTCATGTCAGTTGTCAAGGTCACTGATTAGGGGTTTAAAGATTCCTGGAATCTGGAAGAATAAGACAGACATCCAAGAATCTTCCAACTGGGATTTCGGGAATTTGAGGAAAGTTACCAGACTTTTGCAACCCTAGCATTGATATTATCTACCTAACAAACCAATAAAGTGGTGGTTTCAAGGCTCATTTTCACTCTGTTTTACATTGAACTCTGTGTGTGTACAATAAATCCCACCCTGGCTTCTTGCTGAAACTAGTCTAAACCAGTTTCATTATTTTGGGTAACCTCTCCCGGCCAGCTTTGCTTTGGCTGTTGAGCTGTGTTCACTCTCTCCCTTTCCAGTTTTACTTAACTGTCACTCAGCTCTCTTTCTCCTTCTCTCACTCTTTCTACCTTGTTCCTTTCATTATTCCTTGTCTTTCTCCCTCCACCTTCCTATTCTCACTTTCTCTCTTTCTACTCCTCACCCCCTCTTCTGTCCCCATCCCTGCTTCTATTTCTCTCTCCCTTTCGGTCTTCCTCCTACTCATACTCCCCTTCTTCCTCAGTCAGTCTGCGGAGGGTCCACTTACTTTAAAGGTTCTGTGTAGTGAAAGGAGGTCAATTGGTTTTGTTAACTAAGGCAAAAGGTCAAAGTTGATAGTGTTAATAATATCTTCTTCAGACTAGGGTCTATTTTTCTCCACTTCCTGTCTGACAGACATGCCCAAAGTAAATGTTCTGTTATTAAGGCCCAGAAGCCAGGATATGCATATAATTGGTACCATTGGATAGAAAACACTTTGAAGTTTGTGGAAATGTTAGAATAATGTATGAGACTATAACACAATTGATACGGTAGGAAAAACGTTTTTTTTTCAACCCAGAATTTTTTTGTTTAGAGAGCCCATGCTCTTACAATGGGAAGCTATGGGGCATATGCAATTCCAGTTCCCAGATTACAATTCCTATGGCTTCCACTAGATGTCAACAGTCTGTGTCCAAGGTTCAGGCTTGTTTCATCCCAAACCAGGAAGATTTTAGAGTTTTAGTACTGGGAATCAAAGTTGGAAATCAGTCTGTGCACGCGACGAAGTGCACAGACTGATTTCCAACTTTGATTCCCAGTACTAAAACTCTAAAATCTTCCTGGTTTGGGATGAAACAAGCCTGAACCTTGGACACAGACTGTTGACATCTAGTGGAAGCCATAGGAATTGTAATCTGGGAACTGGAATTGCATATGCCCCATAGCTTCCCATTGTAAGAGCATGGGCTCTCTAAACAAAAAAATTCTGGGTTGAAAAAAAAACGTTTTTCCTACCGTATCAATTGTGTTATAGTCTCATACATTATTCTAACATTTCCACAAACTTCAAAGTGTTTTCTATCCAATGGTACCAATTATATGCATATCCTGGCTTCTAGCACCTGCTAATATCGTTTTCCTATTGAACATACTTCTTTCTGTATGAAATGTTATAGTTTAATGACATTTTAGGGTACCTGAGGATTTAATAGAAATGTATTTTGACTTGTTTCAACAAAGTTTAGCGGTAGATGTTTGGATTTCTTTCTCTGCATGTTAAACGAGTGGATTACTCAAATCGATGGCGTCAACTAAACAGACTTTTTGGGATATAAAGAAGGATTTTATCTAACCAAATGACCATGCATGTTGTAGCTGGGACCCTTTGAATTGCAAATCAGAGAAAGATTTTCAAAAAGTAAGTGAATATATAATCGCTATTTTTGATTTTATGAAGCCTGTCTTGGTTGAAAAATATTTTGATGTGGGGCGCCATCCTCAAACAATCGCATGACATGCTTTCACTGTAATGCCTACTGTAAATCGGGCAATGCAGTTAGATTAATAACAATAATGTAAGCTTTTAAGCGATACAAGACACTTGTACGTACCTAGATGTTTAATATCCATACTTAATTTCACCGGGAGTTGTCGACAGGTGTCCTGCTGGTGGGACGCCTAGCCCTATTAGCTAAGGGGGAAAACTCTAGAAAGTTGAGTGAAGTTCAATCTTATGCTTCTCTGTGCGCTGATATTTCTTCTGTGGCGCAGACCTTGGGAGCTGAGCGCATGCTCACAGCTTAAAGGGAACATTGCCCCTAACCCCGTCCAAAACCAACCCCTCGGCATTCCCCCCAGCTCACCTCTAACCCCCTCCAAAACCAAAGTCTTCCTTCCATCTGGAAATTATGTCAATCAATTGTCCAACCTTGGCCCGGCTAATCTCAATATTTCTCAACCTTTAAAAATAAACATGTTCTGAGGTATTTTGTTTGCCTTGCTAGTTGTGGTATTTCAGGGCTTTGAGTTGTATTGATTCTGCAGTAAGGGAAAAGCAGGCTTATGAATAGAGAAGATGTTAGTAGGTTTATTTTGTAATCGACACAGACTGACTCAGGTCTCCAGTGGAGTAGCGGAGGGTTGAGAGCCTTTGAGCCTATCCATGAATCCAGAGGAGAAACACTGGCTAGGAACCCTACAGGCACTGGGAACGCCAGAGAGAAACTCGGAGCTGCACTAACTCCTCTACTTGTTTTGGATTGCTACGCTTTGTTCCCAAATTGACCTCCTTTCACTACACAGAACGTATGACTTACTTGACTAAATATGACTTTTCTTTCCACTCTTGCATCCACACTGACTCTGCCAGGTTTGGGCTGGATTTTTTACGATTAGTCTCTGACTCACTGCTACTAGCGGAATATGGCCACCTCTGACCTGTTACTATAGAAAGCAAGTGATTAGAATAGAAAATAATTATGTACTGCTTAATAACAGCTTTCAGACGAAGATTACATGGCTTAGAAAACAAACCCAAGCATTACTAACAGTTTACAGATGGGACACATACACCTTATCCAAAAAACAAACCTGGTTTCTCTCATTTCAATACCACCCACCCGGATCTCTCATTGGTTTACTTGTCTCACTCTCTAGCTCAGTTATTGGTTCTGTCTCTCAGGGTGGTGTTAACTGCAGTGTTTAGCCAGAGATGGGCTTATAGTCCCACATATCCACAAAGGTTAATTAGCAGCAGAAGGTAAAGCTACCAGATATGTTGACATTTACATGTCATCTCTCTCCTAAAACCAGAGACAGAACCCCATTTGGGGAAAATTGTAAGAAAAAAAATACTATTTCAAAAACATCCTAATTTCTATTCTAGGTCTGGTGTTGATATGCAGATTTGGTGGTGGGTGACATTTAAAAGTAGTTAATTGTGCAAATCTTTGTTTCAGGCTGTAAAGGTTGTGTGCTGGAAGTGGGTCTAAGCCCAGCTGCTTTGGTAAAGGGAGGGAATGAAGGCCTGTCTCTATTGACTGGGGCTACAAAGCCCTCTATGCCTTTTCAAGGTGGGTTATGAATATTTATACACACAAACTGTTTGCCAAATTAAAATCAATCTATGCCCGTTGGGAGATGACTCAGACTATCTATTGTCATGTAATTTTTGTTTTACTCATCCCTCGAATGCACAGGAGGTTGGTGGCACCTTAATTGGGGAGGACAGACTTTTGGTAATGGCTGGAGGTGGAATAGTATCTAATACATTAAACACATGGTTTCCATGGTTTCCATGTGTTTGATGCCATTCCATTTGTGCTGTTCCAGCCATTATTATGAGCCATCCTCCACTGCGTCGAGTGGAAGGTTTTATTTTCCCAACAGCTAAATAGAAACATCAAATTGAACACTGTGTACTAGCATCACAATAAGAGCTAATTTTATTGTGTTATAATGTGATGTTTTGATATTGTACATTGTCAAAAGCATCTTATCCCAATGCATATGAGGCATGGAGAGGCAGCCTTTAGTAATTATGCCCCCAGCCTCTGGAATAGATTGCCATAGAACCTGAGGGGGGCCCAAAACTGTGGATATATTTAAAATATATTTTATTTTCCTTAAGATGCTTTCTAGTTGTTCAGTTTGTGTCATTCTTTTTTTTTATCTCATGTTTGTTGTGTGGTAAATATTAAATGTTTTCTTTTCTTAGTTTTTGTAAAGCACATTACATTGCATTCCATGTAGTGAAGGCTGGTGGGAGGAGCTATAGGAGGAACGGCTCAGTGTAATGGCTCAGTGTAATGGCTGGAATGGAATTAATGGAATGGTATCTAACACATCATACATATGGAAACAAAGTTTGACTCCATTCCTTGAATTCCGTTCCAGACATTACAATGAGCCTGTTCTCGTATAGCTCCTCCCCCGCAGCCTCCACTGGATCCATGTCTGAAATGTCCTGTATAAATAAAGTTTGACTTTATTTTATTTAGGCTTAGTTCAACGTTAGAACCATAGCATCCTATGGTTCTAAAATTACCTTAGCCTTAAGATACTTTTGGGAGACCGAGCCCTTGTTTGATTTGCGCATTGTTACAATTCAATGCACCTACATTCAAAGTGTGATACATTCTCTTGTGTCATGATCTCACAAATCTGACAAGCTTTCCAGACCTTTTAGTGGTTTATTTCAAGCCTCCACTATTCTAAAACAACAGATGGCCAGGCGGCCGCTATAGTCTCTAAGCCAAATCAGAATTTTGACACGTTAGAGCCAATGGTATGACACGTCACTCCCCACTCTTTCACTGTTACAGTCCAGCCTCTGTTCAGGGTTTGAATTCCCCTCAGGATCAAAGGAACAGATTGGGTTGCTGTGATCTTAAGCGTGACAGACACAGTCTCACAGCCCCCGGCCCCCAGCCCCTCTATAACCTACTCCCTTCACACTGGTCGCCATGTTTCCCGGCCTGCTGGCTGGACAGTGGGTTATTTCCCAGAAAGGGGCTGAGGGCCTGATGCCCCAATTGGTGTTATGCTGTGGGGACTTTGATGGGCGTGCCAGTGTTGGGTCAATTTTACAATTCAGAATGTATTTTTCTGTTATGAGATGTTAGATTGTTCCCTTTATACTGCAGTGTTTGATCTAATGTAATCTGGGAAATTTATTTTTTCTGATATGATCTTAGAATATTTCCAGACCAATGTAATTATTCAAAATTGTTTTAGGTCTGAAGTGTTTCAACCTTATGCTACATGGTATTGGTAACCATACATGATGTCAATATAAACATTATTATGGTGATGTGTAGAAAAATAAGCCATTTTAAGTTAATTGAATTAAAATATATTTCCTTAAAATCAGATTGAATTCAAATTCTGCTTCCTGTGGGGAGTGGCAATTCGAATGCAATAATTGAATTGGAATGAAAGAGTAATTCGTAACTCAATTTAGAATTGCATGCGTGCGTGTGTGTGTGTGTGTGTGCACGTTTGTGTCTGTACTGGTGTGCCTGTCTGCATGTGTGTGTAGGATGCCGATCAAAAGACCAGATATACAAAAAAAAAACACAACGGGTAACCTAACACAACGAGGATTCGATAAGTAGATACTGGATCGACTCGCTGTGGTTGCCTGACACTCGCAGGTTGTTAGGAATCGTGTTGTGAATGACTCTGCCAATCGAACACCCATCCAGCACTCTGACGTCCATGGGAATGGAGAGGGGTTGAGTGGGGATTCCCAGCTCAGACACCAGGGTAGAGTTTATTAAACTCTCGTCGGCCCCAGAGTCAATGAGTACCTGGAGAGGACCGGTCACCCCACAGAAGGATGGCATGGAGAGGGATACGAGTAAGGGGAGACAGGACATTCTCAGTAATGTCTACCAGCGTACTCATACCTCCTGATGAGCTCGGTCTTTTTACAGGACAGGTAGCAATGTAATGACCTGTAATCCCACAATACAGACAGCTCTTGGTGTTCAGTCTGTGTAACCATTTGGCAGGAGACAATATAGCTCTGCCAAGTTGCATAGGCTCCGGAGGAGACGAATCGGCAGACTTCCATAGTCGCCATCAATCCAGATGGTCAAGGCGATGAGAGAGTCGAAATCGATGCGCAGCTCGTCTTTCAGCTCCTCGGATAACCCGTGAAGGAATGTGTTGGACAGGGCTTCTGGGTTCCAGGCACTCTCGGTGGCCAACGTGCAGAAATCGACTGCGCAGTCTGCCACACTACGGGAGTCTTGGCGTAGCTGGAGTAGATTCCAAGCAGCCTCTCTCTCGGCCAAGAGAATCAAACACTTTCTTCACGTCTGCCATGAACTCCTCTAGACTGAAACACACGGTGGCTTGTTGCTCCCACACTGCCGTAGCCCAGGCAAGAGCCCACCCGGACATCGGTGTTATAAGGTACCTTTACCTACTACCTTTGACCGGTCTGAGGGAAAATAAGAGGGCTGTAGCTCAAAGATGAGGGAGCACTGGGAGAGATACACCTGACAGTTCCCTGAATCTCCAGCAAAGTGTTCCGGGAAGAGAAAAGCAGGGTTCTCAGGAAGCCAGTGTGGGCTGCGGGGACGCGCTGCTGACAGCGGGGATACTGAGAGGCCGGGAGGTTACGGTAGTGGAAGGCTGTCTAATAGACAATCCGCGGGCCTGCTCCTGCAATGTATGGAAAGCACGATTGTGGAATTCGCCAAGGTCTGGAATCCTTCAATAAGGATGTGAAGTAACTCCTTGTGTCTTCCAATGGTGGCTCTGTGGGAGGAGATGGCATCACAGCGCTGGTCCGAGTCTGCTGGGTCAGTCACGGCCAGTCCATACTATCAGGACAAGACCCAGATGCAGACAGTTCGAATCACATATGTTTATTTGCAAAACAGGGGACAGGCAAACGACAGGTGAAGGGCAGGCAGAGGTCAGTAATCCAGGGCAGAGTCAGTAAGGTACAGAGCGGCAGGCTGGGTCAGGGCAGGCAGAATGGTCAAAACTGCGAAGACTAGGGCAAACAAAAATTAGATCACAGGATACACGCTGGTACAGTAGGACTTGACGGAACAAGACGAACTGGCCAGACAAAAATAAAATTCATGTATATATACACAGGAGATAATAGGGGCAAATGGGAGACATCTGGTGGAGGGTGGAGACAAGTACAAGACAGTTGAAACAGATCAGGATGTGACATGAACAGTAGGTTGTTTGTGGGTAATTTAGTCTATGTTTCCTGCTCTTGTCTTGAAGTAGCCACTTGGGAGTGTTTTAAACAATGTGAGTGCAGCTCTACTCTGCATCTGCCTTCCCATTGTTTACAAGATTACCATAAAGCTATTGACAGCAAATTCAAGTGTATAGATAGGATACTGTTTATTGTTTACAGTTCAGCTTCAGGGTAATATTAGACTTACAGCAAATTGTCATCTGTAGTCACAAGGGATATTGTGCCTTCAGAAAGTATTCCCGCCCATAATCTTTTCAAAACATTGTTGTATTACAAAGTGGGATTAACATGGATTTAATTGTCTTTTTTTTGTCAAAGATCTACACAAAGTACTATGTAATGTCAAAGTGGAAGAAAATAAAAAATATATATAACATCTCTAAGGTCAGGGCGTGACAGTACCCCCCCCCCCAAACCTGAACCTGTAGGGGAGGGTCTGGGTGGGCATCTACTCTCGGTGGAGGCTCCGGTGCGGGACGCTTGATGCTTCCCCCACTTCAGGGGCGTCTCTGGTGCAGGGATCATCGCCGGGGCCTCCAGACCGTAGATTGTCGCTGCAGGCTCCGGACGGGGGACCGTCGCTGCAGAAACCGGACAGGGGACCGTCGCTGCAGGCTCCGGACTGGGGACCGTCGCTGGAGGCTCCGGACTGGAGACCGTCGCTGCAGGCTCCGGACTGGGGACCGTCGCTGCAGGCTCTGGACTGGGGACCGTCGCTATAGGTTCTGGACTGGGGACCGTCGCTGAAGGCTCACAGGACGTACTGGACGTACAGGCTCACAGGACGTACTGGACTGTGGAGGCTCACTGGAGGGAGAGTGTGAGGAGCAGGAACAGGACACAACTGACTGGGAAAGCGCACTTGAGGGAGAGTGCGAGGAGTTGGCACAGGACGCACTGGGTTGTGAAGATGCACTTGAGACCTGGTGTGTATAGCTGAGCATCAATTGTTCTGGATCTTTAACACACTTCTCAGGATGAATATGGGGAGCTGACTCAGGTGGCACTAAACTGACAACACGTTCCTTTATTCCATATCCGTGTAGCCTCCACCAGCTCAACAACTCTCCCATTTCTCTCTCCTCCAAATTCCCCTTCTTCTCCCAGACTGGCTCTGGTTCACTCCTCGGCACCGCCGACTGCTCCATGTGCCCCCGCCAAATGTTCTTGGGGTTTCTGTGGCCTACCTCCCCTCTCCTGCTATAATGTCGTCCCAAGTCCAGGATGTTCTCTCCCTAATCTCCTCTATAGACCGGAGCCACCCCCGACGCCCTGTGTCATCCTTCATAGGTACCCACCTGGACCCTTCCCTATTGAGTCAGGTTTTGCGGTCGGAGTCCGCACCTTTGGGGGGGGGGGGATACTGTCACGCCCTGACCATAGTAAGCTGTTTATTCTCTGTTTTGGTTGGGGTGTGATAGTGACTTGGGTGGGTCATCTATGTGAAATGTAATTTCTATGGTGGCCTGATATGGTTCCCAATCAGAGGCAGCTGTTTATCGTTGTCTCTGATTGGGGATCATATTTAGGTAGCTATTTCCCCATTGTTATTCATGGGATCTTGTCTACAGTTAGTTGCCTTTGTGCACACCAGTAGCTTCACGTTTCATTTTTGCTTTCTTGTTTTTGTTTTGATGAGTTTCGATTTATAAAAAATATGTGGAACTCTACGCACGCTGCGCCTTGGTCTCCTTCTACAAACGAGAGCTGTGCCAGTCTTTCTGGATCCCACACCTGGATTGTGCTACATTTGCCCATTATAATTTTCCTAATTCTTCAAATTCTTCTGCAGTCTTCTTAGTAAGAAATGCCTGTGTAGATTTGGCTTTGTGTTTTAGGTTATTGTCCTGCTGAAATGTGAATTCATCTTACAGTGTCTGGTGGAAAGCAGACTGAACCAGGTTTTGCTCTAGGACTTTGCCGGTGCTTTTTTTTATCTTGAAAACTTCCCAGTCCTTAACAATTACAAGCATACCCATAACATGATGCAGGCACCACTATGCTTGAAAATATGGTTAGTGGTACTTAGTTATGTGTTGTATTGGATTTAGCCCAAACACAACACGTTGTATTCAGGACAAGAACTTAATTGCTTTGTCACATTTTTGCAGTATTACTTTAGTACCTTGTTGCAACCAGGATGGTTGTTTTGGAATATTTTGTATTATGTACAGCCTTCCTTATTTTCACTCTTTCAATTAGGTTAGTATTGTGGAGTACCTACAATGTTGTTGAATCATCCTAGGTTTTCTCCTATCACAGCCATAAAACTCTGTAACTGTTTTAAAGTCACCATTGTCTTCATGGTGAAATCCCAGAGCGGTTTACCTTCCTCTCCGGCAACTGAGTTAGGATGGACACCTTTATCTTTGTAGTGACTGGGTGTATTGACACACCATACAAAGTATAATTAATAACGTCATCTTGCTCAAAGGGATATTGAATGTCTGCTTTTTGAATTCTTACCCATCTACCAATAGTTACCCTTCTTTGTGAGACATTTGAAAACCTCCCTGGTCTTTGTGGATGAATCTGTGTTTGAAATTCACTGTTCGACTGAGGGACTTTACAGATAATTGTATGTGTGGGGTACATATATGAGATAGTCATTCAAAAACCATGTGAAACACTACTATTGCACAAAGAGTGAGTCTATACTACGTGTTATAGAACGTCAGGTGGTTGATGACGTGGCAGGTGGCACAGTTGTAGGCACAGCATGTCCCATGAATTAATCATCGAAATGGAGGATTAGCTGATAACTGCGAAATAAACTTTATGAATAATATAGAGAACCTTGAACTATTTATTGATCAGCGTTTTGATATGATTGACAAATTATGAGATACATGAAAGTGAATAAGAGAAGACCTTTCCTTCGAGCTCTGCGAGAAGGGAAGCCGCCATCTAAAATTCCAAATGTAACATTGGAGGGGGACATTTTTATAACTGTATCTCCAGAAGATAGAGCATTGCTTACAAGCATGAGCGAGCTGTTAAAAAAACTGGATCTATTTCCTGGGCTACTGGGGGAGGTTGAGGCCTTAAAAACAGGAATGGATTACAGTAATACAATTATGGATGAAATACGAGCGGAAAATAAGACATTGAAAACGACCATGGACTTTCTAAACTACACTACAGAGAGGCTACGGTGTGATAATAAAACAATGACAGCTGAATTACTTGATTTAAAATGTGAAGTGTGAAGAATAATATTGCTCGAATGGGAAAAAAGGAGGATGAAAATGAAAACTATCAGTAAACGGAGGAAAAAGTCAAGGTGTTCATGAAACGTCATTTCAAGATGACGAACGAAGAGGTGGATACAATTGATTTTCAAAGCGCTCACCGTTTTGGTGGCAGAGGGGAGGGAAGGGCCCGTCCGATCGTAGCTATGCTAACTCACTGCAAAAGGAAAATTGCCTTGTTAAAACAGGGTAGGGAACTGAAGATCACCCTGTTCTCTCTTAATTTGCCCATTAAATATTAGCATGACAACGTTTTTTGTACCCCATTTTCAAAAGGCTCCAAGCAGAGAAGCAGAATGTTTGTCTAATGGACGTTGAATTGTATGTAAACAACCAAATGTTCAAGGACTCAAAGATTACAATGTGGCTGTGAGTGATAGCTACATCCCGCTGAAGTAGTCAATCTACACATTTGCACCGGGTAACACAGCACAATTATGGATTTGTCATTTGTTTTGAGAAAGGCCATAATGTATTATTCTAGCCCATGTGCAATTAAGATTTTGGCCACTAGATGACAGCAGTGTATGTTCAAAGTTTCCTATCACGACTGCCCAAATGTGCCTAATTTGTTTATGAATAACTTTTCATGTTCAAAATTGTGCATTCTCTAACAATAGCATGGTATTATTTCACTGTAATAGCTACTGAAAATTGGGCAGTGCAGTTAGCTTAAATTCTTGTTAATCTTTCTGCCAATACCAGATATGTCTATGTCCTGGGAAATGTTCTTGTTACTTACAACCTCATGCTAATCGCATTAGCCTAAGTTAGCTCTACCGTCCCGTGGACGGGACACCCATCCGGAAGAGGTTTAATTCATGTTGTTTTATGTACAATCTATGTGGCTCACAATCTTCTTTTTTAGGGTGGATGTGAATTGAGAACTGCTCCATAATATGCTGTCATAAACAGGTAATTCAGTATGAACTCAAATGATATACACTACAGTTTAAAATTTGGGGTCACTTAGAAATGTCCTTGTTTTTGAAAGAAAAGCATTGAACATTGAAAAGGCGACTCTGGGATGCTGGCCTTCTAGGCAGAGTACCTCTGTCCAGTGAATGTGTTTTTTTGACCATCTTATTATTTTCTTCTTAATGGCCAGTCTGAGATATGGCTTTTTCTTTGCAACTCTGCCTAGGAAGGCCAGCATCCCCGTGTTGCCTCTTCACTCTTGACTTTGAGACTGGTGTTTTGCGGGTACTATTTAATGAAGCTGCCAGTTGAGCACTTGAGGCGTCTGTTTCTCAAACTAGACACTCTAATGTACTCCTCCATGTACTTGTCCTCTTGCTCAGTTGTGCACCGGGGCCTCCCACTCCTCTTTTTATTCTGGTTAGAGACAGTCTGTGAAGGGAGTAGTACACAGCGCTGCACGAGATCTTCAATTTCTTGGCAATTTCTCGCATGGAGTAGCCTTCATTTCTCAGAACAAGAATAGACTGACAAATTTCAGAAGAAAGCTCTTTGTTTCTGTCTATTTTGAGCCTGTAATCAAACCCGCAAATGCTGATGCTCCAGATACTCAACTAGTATAAAGAAGGCCAGTTTTATTGCTTCTTTAAATCAGGAAAACAATTTTCAGCTGTGCTAACATCATTGCAAAATAGTTTTCTAATGATCAATTAGCTTTAAAAATGATGAACTTGGATAAGCTAACACAATGTGCCATTGGTACACAGGAGTGATGGTTGCTGATAATGGGCCTCTGTACGCCTATGCAGATATTCCATAAAAAATCTGCCATTTCCAGCTACAATAGTCATTTGCAACATTAATAATGTCTACACTGTATTTTGGATCAATTTGATGTTATTTTAATGGACCAAAAAATTGCTTTTCTTTAAAAAAACAAGGACATTTCTAAGTGACCCCAAACTTTTGAACACTAGTAGTTCTGGGTCAATGTGAACAAAGGCTTCATATGCATTGTCACACATATAGTATTTTGCCCCTCACATGGTTTAGAAAGCTGAATATGGCCCTTGAGATAAAAAGTTTGCACCCCTGCTTTTAGTCATGAAGGTCAGTCAATCTGGAACATTTCAAGAACTTTGAAAGTTTCTTCAAGTGCAGTCACAAAAACCATCAAGCGCTATGATGAAAATGGATCTCATGAGGACAGCCACAGGAACTGAAGACCCAGAGTTACCTCTGCTGCAGATGTGTGTGTGTGTGTGTTTGAGAGAGCTTATGGGCCTACTTGACCGACCTCATCCATCCAGTCCTGTCCAGCTGTTCCCTCATCCCTTCACTGTAATGCCATGAACGACATGTAAACCCACTATTCAGGAAATGAATTATTGTGGTAAAAGTACTGACAGGACGTCTCCTCACTGCCATTCTCCTCAGACAGTTGAAAGGAACTCGACTTCTGCACAGAGGAGAGTTGAAACGAAATCAGAGGAGGTGACAGACGTGACGTTATTTCAAGACGGCTTGTGTACAGTTCATCTACTCCCTCTCTTCTTGTTAATGTGCAGTGTTGTCAGTAACTTTATAGGTCAGTCAAAAAATGTGGCTTTTTGCTTAACGTATTAGGGAAAATATACTTTATGTTTGTTCGCTGTGATATACATGTTGATTGTGTTAAAGACGTCATGTGCCACATTTTACCCACTTGGGATCCTACTCCTTGGTCAAGGGCTGCCATTTTAGTTCAATCAGAGGTTAAGGAGGAAATGAAAGATGCACCAATATTCCGTGAAATTTCACTGTTACATTTTTGGCCCTGGACACTGTGTTTGGGAGCCAAGGTTTTGTGTTTCTGGAATTTTAACTTTCTTCACTGACAGACGATAACAGATCACTTTTCATAAAGGAGAAAGAACTCCTCCAACTTGTTGCTATCCCACCACTTCTTCCACAGGGGATAGTCCTTCATCTCTCAGTCCTCTCCCGCCCTCAGTCCCAGTTCAGAGGCCCGGTTTTGATTTGGTTCTTTGGTTAGGTATATCAGAGAGAGAGAGAGCAGGTGAGATATGTTATTATTTCTATGTCACACAGATGACTTACTTTAGATCATATGGCTGGGAGGAACTGGTCAGATGAGTTGCTTGTCTGAATAGGATATGATATGCGGCTCACCAGAGAAAACATTCTGAATTGGCTCCGTCTCTGCCTCCCTCTCGGTCTGAGAAAGGAATTTAGACAAATATGTGTAAGCCTTATGACCTTATCACTGGAATAATTTGATTCTGCCTCCAGGATGATAAATAGTCCTTTTGTGTATATTAGAAAAGAAATTGGCAGCCCATGTGATTGTGTGTTTGTGTGTGTGTTGCATGCCACAGTGTGAGTTTATCTGTGCACGAACACACCAAGCGAAGAAGATGAGAGATTATGAGGCAGAGAGCTGCAACAAATATAAAGGCTTTGCAAGTTAATTACTATATCATCTTTGCAGCATATATAACACAATTTCATAGGGACATGGAAACATTGGGTGCTTTGATTCAATTAAAGTGATTTTCCTATTTCGTTTTGCTATTTCATTTAGCTATTTCACTACACAGTGGGTAGACACTAAAGTGTTCTTAGATGGACTATAATGGCATTAAAATGCAGACTGAGTGGTAGGTGAACCCCGAAACGAGTGATGCAAGCTGAGGCTGGATTCTCCTTTAGCTCAGCCATAGTTGTATTGTTATTCACACAGAGTTGTAAAAAGATGTCAGGCACACAGACACACATTTATTTTTTTATTTTTTATTTTTTATTTTCACCTTTATTTAACCAGGTAGGCTAGTTGAGAACAAGTTCTCATTTGCAACTGCGACCTGGCCAAGATAAAGCATAGCAGTGTGAGCATACAACAAAGAGTTACACATGGAGTAAACAATTAACAAGTCAATAACACAGTAGAAAACGAAGGGGGGGTCAATATACAATGTGTGCAAAAGGCATGAGGAGGTAGGCAAATAATTACAATTTTGCAGATTAACACTGGAGTGATAAAAGATCAGATGGTCATGTACAGGTAGAGATATTGGTGTGCAGAAGAGCAGAAAAGTAAATAAATAGAAACAGTACGGGGATGAGGTAGGTGAAAAGGGTGGGCTATTTACCAATAGACTATGTACAGCTGCAGCGATCGGTTAGCTGCTCAGATAGCTGATGTTTGAAGTTGGTGAGGGAGATAAAAGTCTCCAACTTCAGCGATTTTTGCAATTCGTTCCAGTCACAGGCAGCAGAGTACTGGAACGAAAGGCGGCCAAATGAGGTGTTGGCTTTAGGGATGATCAGTGAGATACACCTGCTGGAGCGCGTGCTACGGATGGGTGTTGCCATCGTGACCAGTGAGCTGAGATAAGGCGGAGCTTTACCTAGCATAGACTTGTAGATGACCTGGAGCCAGTGGGTCTGGCGACGAATATGTAGCGAGGGCCAGCCGACTAGAGCATACAAGTCGCAGTGGTGGGTAGTATAAGGTGCTTTAGTGACAAAACGGATGGCACTGTGATAGACTGCATCCAGTTTGCTGAGTAGAGTGTTGGAAGCCATTTTGTAGATGACATCGCCGAAGTCGAGGATCGGTAGGATAGTCAGTTTTACTAGGGTAAGCTTGGCGGCTTGAGTGAAGGAGGCTTTGTTGCGGAATAGAAAGCCGACTCTTGATTTGATTTTCGATTGGAGATGTTTGATATGAGTCTGGAAGGAGAGTTTGCAGTCTAGCCAGACACCTAGGTACTTATAGACGTCCACATATTCTAGGTCGGAACCATCCAGGGTGGTGATGCTAGTCGGGCATGCAGGTGCAGGCAGCGACCGGTTGAAAAGCATGCATTTGGTTTTACTAGCGTTTAAGAGCAGTTGGAGGCCACGGAAGGAGTGTTGTATGGCATTGAAGCTTGTTTGGAGGTTAGATAGCACAGTGTCCAAAGACGGGCCGAAAGTATATAGAATGGTGTCGTCTGCGTAGAGGTGGATCAGGGAATCGCCCGCAGCAAGAGCAACATCATTGATATACACAGAGAAAAGAGTCGGCCCGAGAATTGAACCCTGTGGCACCCCCATAGAGACTGCCAGAGGACCGGACAGCATGCCCTCCGATTTGACACACTGAACTCTGTCTGCAAAGTAATTGGTGAACCAGGCAAGGCAGTCATCCGAAAAACCGAGGCTACTGAGTCTGCCGATAAGAATATGGTGATTGACAGAGTCGAAAGCCTTGGCGAGGTCGATGAAGACGGCTGCACAGTACTGTCTTTTATCGATGGCGGTTATGATGTCGTTTAGTACCTTGAGTGTGGCTGAGGTGCACCCATGACCGGCTCGGAAACCAGATTGCACAGCGGAGAAGGTACGGTGGGATTCGAGATGGTCAGTGACCTGTTTGTTGACTTGGCTTTCGAAGACCTTAGATAGGCAGGGCAGGATGGATATAGGTCTGTAACAGTTTGGGTCCAGGGTGTCTCCCCCTTTGAAGAGGGGGATGACTGCGGCAGCTTTCCAATCCTTGGGGATCTCAGACGAGATGAAAGAGAGGTTGAACAGGCTGGTAATAGGGGTTGCGACAATGGTGGCAGATAGTTTCAGAAATAGAGGGTCCAGATTGTCAAGCCCAGCTGATTTGTACGGGTCCAGGTTTTGCAGCTCTTTCAGAACATCTGCTATCTGGATTTGGGTAAAGGAGAACCTGGAGAGGCTTGGGCGAGGAGCTGCGGGGGGGGCGGAGCTGTTGGCCGAGGTTGAAGTAGCCAGGCGGAAGGCATGGCCAGCCGTTGAGAAATGCTTATTGAAGTTTTCGATAATCATGGATTTATCAGTGGTGACCGTGTTACCTAGCCTCAGTGCAGTGGGCAGCTGGGAGGAGGTGCTCTTGTTCTCCATGGACTTCACAGTGTCCCAGAACTTTTTGGAGTTGGAGCTACAGGATGCAAACTTCTGCCTGAAGAAGCTGGCCTTAGCTTTCCTGACTGACTGCGTGTATTGGTTCCGGACTTCCCTGAACAGTTGCATATCACGGGGACTACATCTGGTCTGATTATAAAAGAAATGATTCCTATGAAACACATGACGATACAACTTCTCATGGCTTACTCTCTGTCACGTGCTGAAATGGTACACACACCTCTCTCCTCAGCCTGTAGTGGTTAACTGACCAGCAGTCAGTCTGCAGACTCCCACGCCACCCAGACTGCATTCATCAGACAGGCCTCTCAATTACATCAATAACCTCACAGCCTGTGTTTAATCCAGCTGCTAAGAGGGCTTCAGAAACACCACCCTGCTCTGATCAGACCTGACATCTTCTGCTCCTATCACCTTCATGCTTTTCCCTCATCCATTTAACCACTGACTCAAAATCTAGCACCTCAACATGACCCTCATTTACATAGATATGAAGGAGTGGATGGGTGTGAGAATTATGATGGAAACTCAACCTATTATAATATATTTTTTTACCTTTATTTACCTTGGCAAGTCAGTTAAGAACAAATTCTCATTTACAATGACAGCGGGTTAACTGCCTTGTTCAGGGGCAGAACAACAGATTTTTACCTTGTCAGCTCAGGGATTTGATCCAGCAACCTTTTGATTACTGTTCCAACGCTCTAACCACTAGGCTACCTGCCGCCCAAACATAAACATACAACTAAAGAGTGGTGCTAGGACAATATTTCTCACCGCTAGCTTAGAAGGCCCTGCATGTCTCCTAAAAAAAGACAGGTGTTGAAATTCAAGATTATGTATTATATTGGCTCCATGTGTGAGAGCATTGTAGTGCAAGTCCACAAGTCAACCATCTCTGTGGACTAGTTCTTTCTCATCTAATATATGACCTGGGATCTCTCTCTCTCTCTCTCTCTCTCTCTCTGTTCTACTCTCCATGTGGACCAGTTCTCTGTCTGATCTAGGATCTGTAGACCGTATCTTTCAGATCCCCCATTCTCTTTCTGTCTGTCTCTCTCTCGTGCTCTCTCTCTCGGTCAGATCTGTGTTTCTGTAGCTCTCTGAACGTTCTTTCTCCTTCTGTGCTCCTCTCTATGGACTAGTTCTCTCTGATCTAGGATCTGTGTTCTTAAACTGCTCTGTCGATTCCCCCCACTGATTCCTCTCACTTTCCCGCTGTAGGATTACCACTCAGGTGTATCACTCTGTACAGTGACCCACCCTCCTTTACTTCAACTCTCTCTCTCTATTCTCATCATCTCCTCTCCTCTCGGGTTCACAGAGGAGAGGAGTTCTGTCTGTGTGTGTGTGTGTGTGTGTGTGTTCAGTATGAGTTCTTGTGTATGTGTGTTTAAAGTGCAGTCGCAGGGATCCTCAGAGGCTGTATGAGAGCTGTATGGGTCACTGGACCTTTCTCTCTCCTGTGCCAACCCTCATCGCTTCTGCTTTGGCATGAAAGAAAAATATCAGTGACACTTCACTTGAGCCATCTGTCATACAGCCTCAGAGCTGTCTATGCTGACAGACTCGTCTTTTTCTCTCTAAACGGAGTGATGGAAAAAAAAGTGTATTGAGTTTGAAGGTTAGCCGCAGAGGCATTATTGGCTCAGTGCGTGGTGGTGTGTGCTAAGCTGTTTGAGGTGAAACCAGATCAATACTTTTCATATTTTACAGCAGAGTGCTATTGAGCTGAAGATGTTGCTTTACATTGTCTCTGTGTTTCAAATAAAACCTTGTTATTACAATAACTGAAGTACACTGTCTGACAATACTCTTTTCTCCTCTCCTCTCTTCAACTCTCCACTCCTCTCCTTCCCTTTCCTCTCTACTCCTCTCATCTCTTCCCCACTCCGCTCCTTTCTCCACTCATCCCCTCTCTCCTCCTCTCATTTCTACTCCTCTTCTCTCTTCCCCTCTGCTCTCCTTTTCACTCCTCCCCATTCCATAAAATCCTTCTGTCCAGACAAGAGGGGAATGAAGACCAAAGAGGGACTGTCAGAAAGAAAGTGACACAGAGGAAAAGAGACATCCTCAGAACTATTTTTGCCGTTCCACTTTGTGTTCAGAGACTAGACATGTTTGACAGGTCAGTGCATGTGAGGAATAGCCCAAAATGTTCTTCTCTACAAACAAGTAGGCTAAAAAAGGACAACATTCTTTTAAAAGTATGAGTTTGTACATGCTGTTTTTATCTGCATTTTGAGGTATGCCCAGTCTGCATCTCTGTTGAGCATTAGCCAACAGTAGGAGCAGACCAAAGAAACTGCCAAGATACCAAGACTTCATCAGATGTAGTGATGCTTCATACATCTCATTGGCTGACTAGACAGAGATTGTAATCCCTCATTGGCCAGCAATAGGGTGAGATGTTAATCTTTGGTGAGTCCATTGGTGATTTGATAGAGGGATTTGGCAGTCTGTCTGTGTGTGTGTGTGTGTGTGTGTGTGTGTGTGTGTGTGTGTGTGTGTGTGTGTGTGTGTGTGTGTGTGTGTGTGTGTGTGTGTGTGTGTGTGTGTGCGTGTGCGTGTATACCTGTTTGTGCTTGTGTGTGTTTTGGTGAGAGACAGACTGCTGGCTGGTGATTTTGATGTTTAGGTTGTCAGTCAGTTGGCCAGTGGGTTGTTATGTATGTCTTCTACACTGGGTCACGTCTGTACCCTACAACTTACTGTGTTTATAAGCTTGTCTTCTACACGGTCTTCTACAACCTGTTACCATCCCTGGCACCTCCGTCTCACCTCTCATACACTACTGCTGCAAGAATCTTCATCATCATCTTCGTCACCATCTGTGTGTGCACCCCACAGTGCTGCGGTTGCCATTTTTTCCCTGGGCCCTGGCTGAACCGAGGAAATGATGTCATTGTTAATGTGTTGAACCTAATCATCCTCTCACTCCGGACAGTGAATACAGAGCGCTCCAACATTTTGGTTCTCCAATCTGCTTCTTCCTCTCCCAGGTACGAGAGACACACAGTTCAGCCTGCATCGTCAGATTCTAACCGTGGAATAAAAGCCTAGGATGAAGGTGCTGTATGTCGAGCAGCATAGGCACCGTGCTCAAATGCTCCTTCGTATGAGTAGGGGAAATGAGTTATGGAAAAGCATGGATGTGTGAGGTGCGATAATGTTTAGCAGGATAAATTATGCCTGGGTTTTCATTGTCGTGCATAAAAATGACAAATTAAGGCTTGAATCCACCAGGACGATATGATGAGACAATTAGTCGTGTGAAATCCTACCTTGTCTGATTCTAGACAAGTGGTTATTTTGCAGCCAGAGGAACTACCGAGACTCAGGTTTATAGGTCTAAGGGCTTCTAAATGACTCATTGCCCCCACACATTACCCTGTGGAACAACCTGATTAGGAATTTGTCCCTAATGAGTCTGTTCTGAATAGGTAGAGGGAACATATATTACATTATGTATAGCATACATAGGTATTGAAATGTCACTAATTCTATGTCCATATGCCTTTGGTTTATCCAAGACACTATTCAGTCTTATCAACACATATTATAATAAAGGCACTTGTTGTTTAGCAGTTGGTGGTTTGGTTATTCTATACCAGTGGTTTTGAAACTGTTAAGTGAACCAAATATTTGGACATTTTCTCCAGACCCACTGGATGTTTCTTGTGGAGACCCAAGCACCATGGTGAGGGCTAAATGCTGAAACATGTTGATTAGAAATAAGTATTACACATCGCCAAGACTTGAAATACTTGGCTATGGCCAATTGGACAAAAAAACTCCTGAGGGCACTCACAAGTGTTGCTATGGTTTCGGTAGATACTAATGTAGATATTGTTGCTGCAACAGCTACAGTACGTGATTTGCCAAAAACATTGCTGTGCTTAACCACACTGTTACCATAGATACATTGCTTTACCATCAATATTTGAATCATGAGCTTGTTTCATGATAATACAGGGACATTCCAAACAGAAATATTATCGAACTCCATGTGTGAAGTTCACTTGAGGGCAGAGAAGGTTTGGAGCCAGTTACTTTACACTAATCATCAAAACAACATAAAACATAGTTGTGTTGTGTGCCACAAACAACACATCCATACAATGACCTCACCTCATGCCTCCACTTCTGCAATGTTGGTCAGTATAGTTGTATAATTAGAGGCCTGTGTAGCTCTGCTACAGTATTGACAGATTTGAGTCAACATAAATGTGTTCCTATGTTTTCTGTCTCAGTAGAACATGACAAGTTGTGTGTGTGTGTGTGTGTGTTTGGGTGTGTGTGTGTTTGGGTGGCTATATAGAGTGTGTTCTCCAACATTGAGAACCAATAGCATCCCTTTACAGTTGAGGGTGTGGAGAGAATCAAGTGAGAAAGTTAGGTCTGACTGACACTGTTACTCCCTCCCTGGTGGTGAGATGGAGAAAGTATCAGGTCTTAAAGACTCACACATAAATAAGAAAACTCAGGGTTTATTTTCTTTTCTTAATTATTTATTTAACACGATCCAATATGTATGTAGTTTGCCCAAAATAGTCAAGCAACACATTTTGACCACTACTATATAGGGGAGCAGTGTGGAAGGAGAAAGAGGTTGGAGGGAGAAGCAAACAAGAGAGAAAAAGTTTAGCATTATGGCACATTAGAGAGAGAGAGAGAGAGAGAGAGACAGAACAAACACACACTTACATAATGATTGAGTTCCTGAGCAATAACCTTGTGGAGGAAGGTGGAGTTGTAAAACAGATTGGAAAACTGAGGTGTGTGTGACAGAGAGATTGCACTCGCGCGAGAGAGAGAGAGAGAGAGAGAGAGAGAACAGAAAATGTCACACAGGCAGTGAATGAGTCCTGAAGAGGTGCGGGAGGAGAAGAGAAATGCAGTATAGGCCAGGGCAGAAGTGTAACAGGCCAATCTGTCTGTCCCTTTGTAGAAGAGATGGAGTAACATGGGGCTGTGAAGTGGAGAAGGACTCAGTGGAAACTAAACTGACATACAACGGAGAGGTGAGAGAGACAGATGTTATAGAGATGAGCTTGTATAGAGGACAATGGTTTTAAACTGGTTGGTAGCCTTGGAATCCTGTTAACTGACAGCACAGGAGGTCGGTGGCCCCTTAATTGGGGAGGATGGGCTCGTGGTAATGGCTGGAGTGGAATCAGTTGAATGGTATCAAATACATCAAACACATGGTTTGATATCATTTAATTCGCTCCCTTCCAAGCATTATTATGAGCCGTCCTCCCCTCAGCAGCCTCAACTGATTGACAGCTGGTGGACTGCAGAGGAGTTGGTATCGAGCACAGGTTGGGTCACAGGTTAAAGAGGTCAGACAAACCTTTTGAAAAAATGACAAACTTCAAATTAAAGTTGGTCACAAAAAAAATAGATGAGACTAGAGAGATAGGAAAAGAGATGAGACTAGAGAGAGAGAAAAAGAGGTGAGACTAGAGAGAGAGAAAAAGAGGTGAGACTAGAAAGATAGGAAAGTATATTAGACTAGAGAGATAGGAAAAGAGATGAGACTAGAGAGAGAGAAAAAGAGGTGAGACTAGAGAGATAGGAAAATAGATTAGACTAGAGAGATAGGAAAAGAGGTGAGACTAGATAGATAGGAAAAGAGGTGAGACTAGAGAGAGAGAAAAGAGGTGAGACTAGAGAGAGAGAAAAGAGGTGAGACTAGAGAGATAGGAAAAGAGGTGAGATTAGAAAGATGGGAAAAGAGAAGAGACTAGTGAGATAGGAAAAGAGGTGAGACTAGAGAGATAGGAAAAGAGGTGAGACTAGAGAGATAGGAAAAGAGGTGAGACTAGAGAGATAGGAAAAGAGGTGAGACTAGAGAGATAGTAGGACAAGAGGTGAGACTAGAGAGATAGTAGGACAAGAGACATTGGAAAATAGGTGAGACTAGAGAGATAGGAAAAGAGGTGAGACTAGAGACATAGTAGGAAAAGAGGTAAGACTAGAGATAGTAGGAAAAGAGGTGAGACTAGAGATAGTAGGAAAAGAGGTGAGACTAGAGATAGAGGAAAAGAGGTGAGACTACAGATAGAGGAAAAGAGGTGAGACTACAGATAGAGGAAAAGAGGTGAGACTACAGATAGTAGGAAAAGAGGTGAGACTAGAGAGGTAGGGAAAGAGGTGAGACTAGAGATAGAGGAAAAGTGGTGAGACTACAGATAGTAGGAAAAGAGGTGAGACTAGAGATAGAGGAAAAGAGGTGAGACTACAGATAGTAGGAAAAGAGGTGAGACTAGAGAGGTAGGGAAAGAGGTGAGACTAGAGACATAGTAGGAAAAGAGGTGAGACTACAGATAGTAGGAAAAGAGGTGAGACTAGAGATAGAGGAAAAGAGGTGAGACTAGAGATAGAGGAAAAGAGGTGAGACTACAGATAGTAGGAAAAGAGGTGAGACTAGAGATAGAGGAAAAGAGGTGAGACTAGAGATAGAGGAAAAGAGGTGAGACCAGAGAGGTAGTACGAAAAGAGGTGAGACTAGATAGATAGTAAAAGAGGTGAGACTAGAGAGATAGGGAAAGAGGTGAGACTAGAGAGAGAGAACAAGAGGGATGGGAGGGACCAGGGGCATTGACATGCAGTGGAGGGAGGAGAGGATGCAAGGGTGGGGGTAGACAAGAACGATGGTAGAAAGGTGAGGAGCAGAGCGACAGACAGACACAAACAGACAGAGTGAGATAGAGAGTAGAGGACAAGGAGGGAGAGGGACACTGCTGATCCACAGGTTTGACCTTGCAGACAGATTGAGTCTGTGGTCTCAGTGTGTGTGTGTGTTTGTAAGCGTGCCTGTGTGTGCATGTGTGCACGCTTGTGTGGACATGTGTATCCAGGTTGGTGTGTGTGTGTGTGTGTGTGTGTGTGTGTGTGTGTGTGTGTGTGTGTGTGTGTGTGTGTGTGTGTGTGTGTGTGTGTGTGTGTGTGTGTGAGTGTATGTGTGTGTGTGCGTGTGTGTGTGTGCATGTGTGTGTCTGTATGCATGCCTGTGTGTGCGCTTGTGTGGGCTTGTGTGTATCCAGGTCGGTGTGCGTCTGTTTGTGTGTCGGTAGGCGCGCATGTTGTTATGTGTGTGTGTATCTGTGTGTAGCTGCCAGAGTGGCAAGCTTTGCCCTATTTACAGGCTGGAGCAGAGCCAGAAAAATACACACCCAACAGACCAGGGCCTCCATCAGTCAGACTATAACAGACCAGGGCCTCCATCAGTCAGACTACAACAGACCAGGGCCTCCATCAGTCAGACTACAACCGACCAGGGCCTCCATCAGTCAGACTACAACAGACCAGGGACTCCATCAGTCAGACTTCAGAGCAATAATATCTCTCTATTCTCTGTCTTCATCAGATAGCAAGTTTTAACATACCTGTTAAGCACTACAACCACTGTGAAGTTGGCCGCTGTGGTTAGGGAGAGCCAAATACACAAAGGTCTCTACCACTAGTGAGTACATAGTGGATGGTATCTTAATGACGACTTACTCTATGATCTTAAATCAACCAATAGTTGATGAGACCTGTGTGTTGTTGTAATGCCTACTCTCATATCTAGGCCTCTACCAAATGTTAATGAATGATATTTGATGAATGACGCCCATAGTCCCGATGTACCTCCTCCTGTTTCCTCTGACAATAACCAATCCACCTAGCCACCTGTCTGATCGACTGTCACTCACAGCCCACCTGATCTACCTGCTAGCGTTTAGTTGTCTATAGTCACAGCCCACCTGATCTACCTGCTAGCGTTTAGTTGTCTATAGTCACAGCCCACCTGATCTACCTGCTAGCGTTTAGTTGTCTATAGTCACAGCCCACCTGATCTACCTGCTCGCGTTTAGTTGTCTATAGTCACAGCCCACCTGATCTACCTGCTAGCGTTTAGTTGTCTATAGTCACAGCCCAGCTGATCTACCTGCTAGCGTTTAGTTGTCTATAGTCACAGCCCACCTGATCTACCTGCTATCGTTTAGTTGTCTATAGTCACAGCCCACCTGATCTACCTGCTAGCGTTTAGTTGTCTATAGTCACAGCCCACCTGATCTACCTGCTAGCGTTTAGTTGTCTATAGTCACAGCCCACCTGATCTACTTGCTAGCGTTTAGTTGTCTATAGTCACAGCCCACCTGATCTACCTGCTAGCGTTTAGTTGTCTATAGTCACAGCCCACCTGATCTACCTGCTAGCGTTTAGTTGTCTATAGTCACAGCCCACCTGATCTACCTGCTAGCGTTTAGTTGTCTATAGTCACAGCCCACCTGATCTACCTGCTAGCGTTTAGTTGTCTATAGTCACAGCCCACCTGATCTACCTGCTAGCGTTTAGTTGTCTATAGTCACAGCCCACCTGATCTACCTGCTAGCGTTTAGTTGTCTATAGTCACAGCCCACCTGATCTACCTGCTAGCGTTTAGTTGTCTATAGTCACAGCCCACCTGATCTACTTGCTAGCGTTTAGTTGTCTATAGTCACAGCCCACCTGATCTACCTGCTAGCGTTTAGTTATCTATAGTCACAGCCCACCTGATCTACCTGCTACCGTTTAGTTGTCTATAGTCACAGCCCACCTGATCTACCTGCTAGCGTTTAGTTGTCTATAGTCACAGCCCACCTGATCTACCTGCTAGCGTTTAGTTGTCTATAGTCACAGCCCACCTGATCTACCTGCTAGCGTTTAGCTGTCTATAGTCACAGCCCACCTGCTCTACCTGCTAGAGTTTAGCTGTTTATAGTCACAGCCCACCTGATCTACCTGCTAGCGTTTAGCTGTCTATAGTCACAGCCCACCTGATCTACCTGCTAGAGTTTAGCTGTCTATAGTCACAGCCCACCTGACCTACCTGCTAGCGTTTAGCTGTCTATAGTCACAGCCCACCTGATCTACCTGCTAGAGTTTAGCTGTCTATAGTCACAGCCCACCTGACCTACCTGCTAGCGTTTAGCTGTCTATAGTCACAGCCCACCTGATCTACCTGCTAGCGTTTAGCTGTCTATAGTCACAGCCCACCTGATCTACCTGCTAGCGTTTAGCTGTCTATAGTCACAGCCCACCTGATCTACCCTCTAGTGTTAAGTTGTTTATAGTCAAACGGTCAATAATGATGTGACCTGGTTTGAGGTGTAAAAATAGTCAGTGTTGGCCCAAACATAATTAACACCATCGCTCAGCAGAGCTCCAATAACCGGCTGTCAGCCCACATGAGCGATCGCACTTCAGCTCGTCCGACAGAGGAATATTGTTCGTCCAAAGACCACTTCATCATGTACATCATCCACAGATACACTCCCTGTACGGTTCGTAATCTCTGCCAAACACTGCTCCCTCTTTATTGATGTCTTAGAACTGTGTTTTCCTCATCTAATGTGAGTTTTGAAAATGTAAACTAGTGTTTGCTGGGCATGCAACACATTTATCTGTTTACTCTCTCTTCTTAATGTCTCCCCTCTCTTCCATTTTTATCTATCTCTTTCTCCCCTCTCCTCTTAATGTCTCCCAACTCTTCCCCTTTTATCTATCTCTTTCTCCTCTCTCTGCCTGCTCTCCCCATTTCCTCAATCTCTCTCATCTGTCCCTATTTCTCTCCCTCTCTTTTCATCTCGCCATCTCTTTCCCTCTCTCCCTATTTTTCCCTCTATCCCTCTCCATGTGCTCTAGTCAGTCTTAGCTACAGTAGATAATAAACTCTATTTAGGTAGAAGGTCCTCAGAGTTCACACTCCTCCTATAAGGCCAGAGCCAAACTCTGGACAGACGATAAGTCTTTCCCATTGGCCACGACTGCTCTACCATTCCGTGAGCGGTCCGCTGGCATTCCACTTAGTAAGGTAAGTTCTGAAAGGCAACCACTTAGAATGGATCTTCCCTGTCCTGGCATTCCAGAGCTGAAGACCTACTGCCAAGATCACTGATTGAAACCTCCTTCAGCCTTCCTGTCACTACCTCTGCTCTCCCCCTCTCTCCCCCTTTTCTCCCCTCTCTCCACACCCCAGACTCTAATAAATCAGCTCCCTAGAGATAGGGGGGAGGGAAAGGGGAGAGAGAGATCTGGAGGATAGGGAGAAAATGGTAGAGAGAAAGAAAGAGAGAGAAATAGAGTGGGTAAGTTCTTCTTCAGAATGTGAATGGTTCTTGGCCCTCCACAGCACAAACAAGCCATTCTGATGGAGAGGGTGTTGTTGTTTTTTTCTACATTGGGCTCTTGTTGACCTGACCTTAAACGCTACAGAGTACATTTCTAACAGCTCTCCGGCTAACTTTAACTCCACATATACAACTCTCCAAACTTTTTCCTCATCAGTCTATAGTTCTACAATGCCAAGAGTCATCTATTATGCTGTTTGAATGCTTCAGATAATTGGGTCCCTATATTGTTGTTTTAGAAATTCTATGATAGAATTGATTGGACAATTTGTGAATTTGAAGAGTTTAATTTAAGGGAACTGAATTGCACAGACATGAAAAAAAATGCCTTTATGGGTAACATCAATGAACAACATGTTTCTCATCTCAAGTTGGTAAATTAAGGTCCATTCATATTGGAACAAATGGCTCTTTCCTTGGGCTGTTGAGTCCATTCATTTCTACAGAAAGGAGTTTAGCTGATTAGGAAGAAGAGGGTGGCTGATTTGATCTATTGTTCATAGCTGAGTCGAGCATCAGCTCATGTGTTCTTGTTTTAATGACCTGTCATTCACTCATCATGCATGCACACACATCTGTTTTTATTTTTCCTATGTGGAATGCAGTGTTTGGTTTTTGCCAGACATAATGGGACCCATCTCATCCAAAAAGTTATATCTCCAAAGAAATGCTTCCAAAAGTCTTCCAGGTGCTTTTGGACAAACTTGAGTCAACTTTTTGGATGAGATGGGTCTGGCGAAAACCAAACACTGCATTCCACAGTAAGAACCTCATACCAACGGTGGTTTGGGGGTTTGGGGATGCTTTGCTGCCTCAGAACCTGGACGACTCGCCTTAATAGAAGGAAGCCATCTGTTTGTGAGCTGAAGCTCAAGCATAACTCGGTCATGCAGCAAGACAATCAAGTCTACATGAAAATGGCTAAAAAGCAACAAATCTGAAATTTTGGAATGGCCTAATCAAAGTCCAGACATAATCCCAATTGAGATGTTGGGGCAGGACTTGAAATGAGCAGTTCATGCTAGAAAACACAGAAATGTCACTGAGTTAAAGCAGTTCTGCATGCAAGAGTGGGCCAAAATTCATCCACATCGATATGAGAGACTACTAGAGGAAGTGCTTGGTTGGAGTCATTGCAGTTAAAAGTGGCTTAACCAGTTACAATTAAGTGTAACGGGGCAATTATTTTTTCACACGGGGGAATTGGGTGTTGCCTAACTTTGTTGATTAAATAAATTAAATAAGTATACATTTTTGTTATTTGTAAACTCAGGTTCCCTTTATCTAAAAATAGGTTTTGGTTATAGATCTGATAACGTTCAGTATAAAAAATATGCAAAAATAGAGAAGATCAGAAAGTGGGAAAACACTTTTTCACGGCTCTGTATGTCTTACATCTTCCTTTCTGCCTATACATGCATTCTATTTCACCGTGCCAAAAGAATGAAAATAGAAGAAGACTTTTAGTACGCTGTGAAGAGGAATCCTGTAAAGATCCTGTATGTAATGTACTGTATTTGGGCCTTACAGTACAGAATCCTCATAGACAGAGTCGAGGTGCTTCAGTCAACCTGTACTTACCTACCCATAGATCCACAGGTTGTTCTCAGAATTCTATGTCCTCCGGGGGTGAAGGAGAAAGAATTACGATTACTGTGTGCCTCTGTCTTTCCAATGGGCACCAGGGCCAATGGATGCTTTGGTTGGAACACTCGGCCCAACATAAATTGGGGCGTCTGTGAGTGTGCCGTCTGTGAGTGTGCCATCTGTGTGTGTGCCGTTTGTGAGTGTGCCGTCTGTGTGTGTGCCGTCTGTGAGTGTGCCGTCTGTGTGTGTGCCGTCTGTCAGTGTGCCGTCTGTGAGTGTGCCGTCTGTCAGTGTGCCAGTGCCTTTCTGCTTTGGTCAGTGAGTCAGTTGCTTTATTGTCTCTCTCCTTGATGATTCTGCCTCCCTCTGACCTTCTATTCAAAGCCTCTGAAACACACACACATGCAGGATTCAGAACTACCTCCTTCACAATAGGAACAAAATACATTTATTTAACTTCTTGGATATAGGGGGCGCTCTTTTAATTTATGGATAAAAAAACGTGCCCGTTTTAAGCGCAATATTTTGTCACGAAAAGATGCTCGACTATGCATATAATTGGCAGCTTTGGAAAGAAAACACTCTGACGTTTCCAAAACTGCAAAGATATTATCTGTGAGTGCCACAGAACCAAGATGAAACTTCAACCAGGAAATGGGCAGAATTTTTGAAGCTCTGTTTGCCATTGTCTCCTTATATGGCTGTGAATGCGCCGGGAATGAGCCTGCCCTTTCTATCGTTTCTCCAAGGTGTCTGCAGCATTGTGACGTATTTGTAGGCATATCATTGGAAGATTGGCCATAAGAGACTACATTTACCAGGGGTCTGCCCTGTGTCCTTTGTCTAAATTGGTGCGTAATCTACAAGCTGCACGCAGTCATCCAGTGATTGAGAGGAGAGAGGAGGCTTTCAACGAACGATATATCATGAAGAGATATGTGAAAAACACCTTGAGGATTGATTCTAAACAACGTTTACCATGTTTCAGTCGATATTATGGAGTTAATTTGGAAAAAAGTTCGGCGTTTTGAAGACTGAATTTTCTGTTTTTTTTGGTAGCCAAACGTGACGCACCAAACGGAGCTATTTCTCCTAAACAAATAATCTTTCAGGAAAAACTGAGCATTTGCTATCTAACTGAGAGTCTCCTCATTGAAAACATCTGAAGTTCTTCAAAGGTAATGATTTTATTTGAATGATTTTCTGGTTTTTGTGAAAATGTTGCCTGCTGATGCTAACGCTAAATGCTACGCTAGCTGCGCTAGCTGTTACACAAATGCTTGTTTTGCTATGGTTGAGAAGCATATTTTGAAAATCTAAGATGACAGTGTTGTTAACAAAAGGCTAAGCTTGAGAGCTAGCATATTAATTTCATTTCATTTGCGATTTTCATGTATAGTTAACGTTGCGTTATGGTAATGAGCTTGAGGCTGTATTCACGATCCCGGATCCGGGATGGCTCGACGCAAGAAGTTAACTAGGAAAGTCAGTTAACAAATTCTTATTTTGAATGACTGCCTAGGAACAGTGGGTTAACTGCCTGTTCAGGGGCAGAATGACAGCTTTGTACCTTGTCAGCTCAGGGGTTTGAACTTGCAACTTTCCAGTTACTAGTCCAACGCTCTAACCACTAGGCTACCCTGCCGCCCCACATAACGTCAGTAGTAAGTCATTAACATGGAGATAGGAATACCATAACACATTCCTAGTTGTCCTCAACGACTCAAATCTAGGAATCCTTCTTGCCACATCAGATGGCACAAAATGGGGGAGAAAACAGAACCTGTTGGGGCTAGGGGGGCACAAGGAGTTCCCTAAAGGGAATACCCCCTCCCATTCAGCTGAAACAAATATTCTTTAGAAATATTTAACTTTCACACATTAACAATTCCAATACAGAAAATGAAAGATAAACATCTTGTTAATCTACCCATCATGCCCGATTTTTTTTTATGTTTTACAGCGAAAACACAACATATATTTATATTAGATGACCACCAAATTCAAAAACACACAGAGCGATATTTCACAGTCACAAAAGCATAAATATAGATAAAATGAATCACTAACCTTTGATTATCTCCATCAGATGACACTCATAGGACATCATGTTATACATGTATTGTGTGTTTTGCATATATATTTATAAAAAATCTCAGTTTACATTTGCGCGTTACATGCAGTTTTGATTCCAAAACATCTGGTGATTTTGCAGAAATACTGACAATAAACATTGATAAAAGATGCAAGTGTTATTCACAGAATTAAAGATAAATGTATCCTCTATGCAACCGCTGTGTCAGATTTTTTTTTTTTTACTTTACAGAAAAATTATGATCTGAGAACGGTGCTCAGAACCCAAAGAAATAGCCGCGATTTTGGAGTCAACAGAAGCTACAAAAAACACTATAAATATTCACTTACCTTTGAATATCTTCATCAGAAGGCAGTTCCAGGAATCCCAGTTCAACAATAAATGACTGATTTGTTCCATAAAGTTCCAAAAAGCCCATAATTTAGCCACTTGTTGTTAGCTTGTTCAGCCCAGCATTCAAGCCTCAAAAAGCACAAGCAATTCCTCCAAACAAAAACTCAAAAAGTTCCGTTACAGATCGTAGAAACAAGTCAAATTATGTATGCAATCCATATAAGAAAAGCATAGGAACACAAGAACACTCTCTCGTGACCGCGCGTAATGAAACCGAGGCTTTCTGCCAGACCACCCACTCAAAGAGCTATTATGAGCCCCACCTTTATAGTAGAATCATACAACCAGAATCTAAAGATGGTAACATCTTGTAGAAGCCCTAGGAAGTGCATTCTCATCCATATCTAAGAGTTCTCACTTCCTGTTTGGATTTCTTCTCAGGTTTCTGTCTGCCATATGAGTTCTGTTATACTCACAGACATAATTCAAACAGTTTTAGAAACTTCAGAGTGTTTTCTATCCACCAGTACTAATACTATGCATATATTCCCATCTGGGAAAGAGTAGCAGGCCGTTTACTCTGGGCACGCCTTTCATCCAAAATTGAAAATGCTGCCCCCTAGCCTCAACAGATTCTATTTATTTCATTTTCCTCTGTTACAGTGTTGAATAACAGTGGTTAGCACAGAAATTGAAGTAAGGCAGTGTTTCATTGTGCCGGTTCCTGTCCATTGAGCAGTGATTCAGTCCCCAAAGGAGAACTGGATTCAGTGGTGTGTGTGTGCATGCATGTCTTTATGCTTGAGTTTTAGTCTGTGTGTGTGTAACTGGAAAAAATGGTGTCTGAGGTCTCAAAGCTAATCCGCTAAGGAGAAGCCTGTGATGATTACATGTTTCATGTTGGTCATGTCAATGTACAGACTCACTCAACCGTCCGTACAGAGTGGAGAGAGAGGGGACGAGAAGGAGTGAAAGCCCATGACAGGCAGTCGGAGGGAGACAATTGAACTGTGAGATATTACATTTTACTGTCTGCTTGGTCGATGCTATACAACATGGAGCAGAGCTGTCCTTTTTTCCCTCTTCTTTTGCTACATTGGCTGCCAGACAAATGCTTGATTCCATTTAAAATGTGACAGAGGTCACTGGAGAAAGGAGAGAGCAAAGTGGGGCCAGGAGAGGATAGAGAGGAGAGAGGGGTGACCCGGGCTTCCTGTAAACTTTAATGTCTGCTACCTCTGTGGATGTGATGTAGCTCCCCAAGACGACAAGGTAAAAAACTGTCATTCTGCCACTGAACAAGGCAGTTATCATAGTAAATAAGATTTGTTCTTAACTGACTTGCCTATTTATATTAAGGTTAAATTTTTTAAAAATACTGTGAGGGCCATAAAAATATGATGACAGTCATCTACCCCCAGATTAGATGTTTCACATTCTTCTGAGAGGGTTCAATTAATCCCCCTCTAGATATGTAGCGTGTTCAAACTCACCAGTGACCACATTTGGTTCCTTGGAAGTTGTGGGAACGCAAGTTTTTGTGGCACTCACAAACAATATCTTTGCAGTTTTGGAAACGTCAGAGTGTTTTCTTTCCAAATCTGTCAATTATATGCTTAGTCGAGCATCTTTTCGTGGCAAAATATCTTGTTTAATGCATTTGAGGCTGTGATTACGATCCCGGATCCGGGATTGCTCGTCGCAAGAGGTTAATTTTTGGTTTTTGAATAACTTCCTTAAAACTTTGACTGAATGTTTCAATAAGACTTGTAGTAACACTGCTAGCTTTGGTAACTGTTTTGAATTCCAAGCACAAATAGGACACAAGGAAATTAATTAATCAAACGAACACATGCATTTTTTTATTGTGGCAAGACCTCAGTGAGATTTGAACCTGTGATCTTCTGTTTCCTATCCACAAAATTAATCCGCAGCACCACCAGGATGGAGAGAGCATGCAATCTTTTTAAACTCATACAAAGCTGTTCATGTTAGTCTATTCAAACAGACACCATTTCAAAGGAAACAAGGACTCATTAAGATCAGGTGAGGCCATTAGTGGGTGTGGCCAACACACTTAACGACACACGATGCTGAGAACAGAATGTATTTGTTTTTCGATAACATTCTTAGAACATTCTTTTTTTCATGTACCTCTTTATGGAAAGTTGTCTTAATGTTCTGAGAATATGACTTTAAACCACAAGAAAGCCATGAGAAAACGATAAACCTGTAGGAAACGTTATGCTGAAGTATTGAAATTCCCACAGCAGAATGTTATTTCTTAATGTTTTCAGGACATTTTGAGAACTTTACTTTCAATTGAACCAGGATGAAACCTGGTGGAAATGTTATGCTGAAGTATTGAATTTCCCAACGGAGAACTATGTTTCTTAACATTTTCTGAACTTTGAGAACATTCCCAATATCAAATCAGTTGGAGAACGTTCTTAGAACATTACCAAAAATGTTTTTTGAAATGTAACCATGTTTGAACGTTTGGGGAATGTTCTCTTCAAGTGATGAGGTACCAATAAAATATTGTTATTTTGTCAAATTCCTTAAATGTGTTGGAATGTTCCAAAGCCAAGGAACTACCTTGCACCATTCCCAGACATTGTGGGAAGTTTGTATGCAAAATGACCATAGGACAACCACACTCTCACCAAGCTCTAAGAAACATGTGGCTCTCAGCACGTTATGTGCTAGCTGGGTCCTCACATTACCAATAGCAGCTTTAATGTGATGGATGCCATTGGATTGTATCTGCTCTTTCATCAACATGAAATACTTGGGGCCTTCCACCAATTCTGTCTTTTTGGAGAAGTTTAACTTGGTCCAAAAAAGGTTGGATTTCATCTCATTTTAACACTGTCATAAAGAGCACATGTTCAACTTCATAAACAACAGTTTTCCCATCTCGAGGATAGCATGACAGAATAACGGCTACTAAAATAACACACCAATTAGCTCCTCTGACAAGGATAATAAATAAAAAAATTGAATTGAAAAACAGTAAAAATCCTACACCGGTTCGCTCCTCTGACTTCCATGACCACCAATTAAGTTTCTACACTGGAAACGTAAAAAAAAGTAATGAGAAGTCACAATAATATCTCTCCGTCTGCCTCACCCCTATTTGACAGGGCAACTAATCATCTTCAGAAGAGTCAGAGTTGGAGTCAGCTGTTTTTGTACTTAGTGGGCCATGACTGAAAATGGACCAATGAGAAAACATCACCACAGAGGTACCCCCCCCCCCCCCCCCCCCCCCAGACCAACAGTTATTCCTGCAATGTCATCAATATCAGAGCACAAACTCCTTTGTGAATTAGTAAAGGACAAAGCCTAATTATTTAACTAAACACCCAGCTCAGTCCCCCAGACTTCCTCCCAGACTTCCCCTAGACTTCCTCCTAGACCTCCTCCCAGATCTCCTCACAGACATCCTCCCAACCCCCCTCGACAGCTCAGTTTCCCAGACCTCCTCCCAACCCTCATCCCAGACCTCCTCACAGACCTCAGCTTAGACCTCCTCCCAGACCACCTCCTAGACCTAATCACAGACCTCTTTCCAGACCTCCTCCCAACCCCACTCCCCAGCTCAGTCTCCCAGACCTCCTCCCAGACCTCCTCCCAGACCTCCTCCCAGATCTCCTACCAGACCTCCTCCTAGACCTCCTCCCAGACCTCCTCCCAGATCCCCACCAGACCACCTCCTAGACCTCCTCATAGACCTCTTCCCAGACCTCCTCCCAAACCCCCAGCTCAGTCTCCCAGACCTCCTCCCAGACCTCCTCCCAGACCTCCTCCTAAACCTCCTCCTAGACCTCCTCCCAGACCTCCTCCCAGATCTCCTACCAGACCTCCTCCTAGACTTCCTCCCAGACTTCCCCTAGACTTCCTCTTAGACCTCCTCCCAGACCTCCTCACAGACATCCTCCCAACCCCCCTCGACAGCTCAGTTTCCCAGACCTCCTCCCAACCCTCATCCCAGACCTCCTCACAGACCTCAGCTTAGACCTCCTCCCAGACCACCTCCTAGACCTAATCACAGACCTCTTTCCAGACCTCCTCCCAACCCCACTCCCCAGCTCAGTCTCCCAGACCTCCTCCCAGACCTCCTCCCAGATCTCCTACCAGACCTCCTCCTAGACCTCCTCCCAGACCTCCTCCCAGATCCCCTACCAGACCACCTCCTAGACCTCCTCACAGACCTCTTCCCAGACCTCCTCCCAAACCCCCTCCCCAGCTCAGTCTCCCAGACCTCCTCCTAGACCTCCTCCCAGACCTCCTCCCAGATCTCCTACCAGACCTCCTCCTAGACCTCCTCCCAGACCTCCCCTAGACCTCCTCCCAGACCACCACACATACCTCCTCCTAGACATCCTCCTAGACCTCCTCCCAGACCTCATCCCAGAACTCCTCCCAGACCTCCCGTTCGAAAGTCAGAGTAATGCTTCTTCTGACCTGCTCATCTCATAGTTCTGACTGGAAACCTGGAGATGAACTCCACATTAACTTCATTGTAATGAGTTTCTGTTTTGTTCTGCTCCGCTAAATCTCTTAAGTAAAGGCCAGTGACCCCGTGCCTTTGTAGATGAACGTAGTCACTCCTTGACACATGGTCATGATTAACATAGTTACACCTTATGACACACAGTCATGCCCCTACTGTTTACCAAATGTCTAGAGTCTGACTTTTAAGAAAGCACTTTGACACTTAACCTACTAATAGGGGGTAAGAAATATATTGGTGACCATCATGTTCTCAGGAATTACATTTGTTACAGTAGGTAGATGTGTTAAAAAGTGTGTGTTTGTGTAACTGTGGTCAAAGTCCTGTTCACAGCTTAGCTTCCTCCACTATCCGACTGCCCCATACTGGGCTCGAACCAGTGATGCTCTGCTTTGTAACACACATGACCACGCTCCTTGTGGAGTGAGCTTACGGTACATTCTTGCACACGCACGCACACACACACACACTCTCAGCTCCTCTTTTATGAACCATGAAGGCTTTCGCTTCACTTTATACATCTGTGCCTCCAGTGGAATCCATCCACAAAACATTTGTTGTTTCTTTCTCTGGGAAATTAGGTTTGGTTAGAGTGCTTTTTGAAAGGGTGGAAATAAACGCAGGGTTTGAATGTTAAGCGCCAGCCCTTTGCTCTAGAGACGACTACTTGTCCTTAATAGGCATTTTGTTTCGAATTTCAATTCGATGGAAAAGCTTCATTCCTCTGAATAATATGAACAGAGACAGAGTTCCTTGGAGGGCTCGCCGTTTCTCTACTTCTCAGGCTACAGGATAAAGCAGCGTTGTGTGTGTGTGTGTGTTTGTGTGTACACCATGCTCAAGGATGAAAAGATGTTCTAATAAACATTCAACAATGACCTCTATTGTACCAAGTGAAATATACACTGAAGCCTAAAAGGCCGACCTCGGCTTTCGCACAATAAAACCAGCAATGGAAACATCAGATCTGATTTTGTCATCACATGATTAAGTCCAGATGTGTTGTCTTCTACATACGTTAAAAAATCATATACTTTCAAGGCACAGGAATGTGTTTTTCCTCATTCTAGGCTGGTATGTACTCTTTCACCAGAGAGTCTTACAGCAGACTCTGTTGCTTGTCACTGTGGTCCCTTGTGACCTGTGTTTAAAGACGGGGTCTCATCAGCCCAGCAACCGCTGGCTTCACTGCACATGACCCCACACACCCTGAAAGCATGCACGCTCGCACACACACACGCACGCACGCACGCACGCACGCACACACCACACACACACACACGCACACACACACACACACCCCACCATCATACACAAGCCAGTCATGAGACAGAACAGTGCTAACAGACTCACAAACACACACTTCAAGATTGAGCCCCAGGGAGAAGTAGGGATATTGAGAAAGAGAGGGATCCTTTCTTTGCTGGGGCTTCGTTAGAAAATACATTATTTATATAAATGGGACTTCCTGGTTGAAATAAAGGTTGAATAAAGACAGTCCTCTCTACACACACACACACACACACACACACACACACACACATTGAGTTCTGTGGAGACAAAGAGTTCAGTCTATCTCCTGTTTCATCACATCTCGACTCAAGCCCCAATCAGGGCAGATCTCTCAAGGCCCTCAGCTGTCAGCAGCTTCATGCCTGCTTTTAGGTGTGTCTGTGTCTCTGTGTGTGTTTGTTTTGGTGTGTAACAGTGTCTTATGCTATGAATGGTGCTTTGAGATGATCTTTCAGTCACACTTTATTTGGATAGTCCAGATTTTCATGCTCTCAACTAACTATCTGTTGATAAGCAGCTGCTTGCTCAGGTTAGGGTTAGCTGGGGTTAGTAGATGGTTGAAATATTATTTTATTTTTTATTTTACTTAACCAGGTAAGTCAGTTAAGAACAAATTCTTATTTACAATGAAGGCCTATCCCGGCCAAACCCTCACCCGGACGACGCTGGGCCAATTGTGCGCTGCCCTATGGGACTCCCAATCACGGCCGGTTGTGATACAGCCTGGAATAGAAACAGAGTCTGTAGTGACGCCTTAGACCGCTGCGCCAATCGGGAGCCATCTTAGTTTATACCGTTCTTTCAATTACATACTGTCATGACTTGGCCCTTTCTGGGTATAGATCATGCCTTCCCCCTCTCTCACTATCTCCTACACCCAGGTTCTGTTATCTCAGGTCGCGAATTCTTGTTTAAAATGAATGAGTAAAGAATAAACTATTTGTGAAATGATGTAATGTGTTGTTAAACCTTTGTGAGAGAATTGTATTCCCTTTAAAGTTGAACTAAGTCATTGACCTGCCCCCGTGAGCACAGACATGATCAGGTGTAATAGAACCGCCTTTTCTACTGTTACGAATTAAGCCCCTCCTAAGAACATCGTCTTCAGACTGAGCAAACCCACAGCGTGAGCTGTGATTGCGAATTGTTTAGGCCACGCATACCTTGTGTAAGCTGAGGTGGCACAGGTTTGAGTACCAGAACTAGAAAACTATACCAAGTGGAGCATTGGCTACACGGCTGGAAATGGTTTAACTCTGAGACTATCGATCCCTTCAGAATAAGAGCAAATCTTAGATACTAATTACTAGTCTGCAACTAGAAATTATGTAAACCTGGGACAAGAATGCCGACAACCGCTGAAACATCGATTCTATGAGAACATTTCTGAATGGTACTATGAAGTACCCATTCTAACCATTAAATACTTAAATGCTCTTCAGGGAAACCGAAAGAGAGAAAGAGACTTGGATGAACTCTCCAGCAGAGAGACCAGATTCCAACAGAGACGATCACGACGACACCTGGGAGTAAATATATATTGACTACAATTATTCCAGAATGAGTGAGCGTTCATGTGAAAAGGATTAGCATTTAAATTAATATAATTATCAACTGTGTGTAGTGATCCCTTTTGTCTTTTCCACTTCTTTCTCAGTCCACACCCACTTCCCTTTGTCCACCAAGCCGTCATATCGGCTTAGCACACTAGGGAATCCTCCCTGTCCTGTGTTAGTAACCAATATCTACTGTGTTGTTTGTTTATGCATTTCTGTGATTATTTAGTTAGTTAGTAAATAAATGATTAAGCCAATTGGTGTATGGATGATTCATAGTAAAGGCTGAATCGGGCTGGTTCGGCTGGTTCATGCAACCAACATGTTACAACGTTTGGAATGAGACTGATGTGAGGTAAAGAATAATTAATTAATAGAAGACTAGTTGATCAGATATTAAAATATCTGAAGAGTTATATTTGGAAAATTATAACTTTATAATCTTGAGATTTTCAGTGGTGCCTGACATCCTAGTGGATTACATTTACATGATTAGTTTAATCATGTAATAATAATTACAGAGAATTGATTTGGTAAAATAACAGTCTTCACTTTAATGATGCCAAAGACACAACAATTAATAGACAATATGTCTGTGTGGTATGGTACAAAGCAACAGGTTAGGTTAGTCCTAAATCACATCTATAACACACCTGTAACACACTTATGTGACGACCCTCCCACTTTGTCTGCCCTATTCTTTCTCTTTGCTCTTGTTTTCCTTATTAGGATGTTGGTGGGCAGAGCCGGGAGGGTTGTCAGCATAATGGGACACACTTGTGTCCCGGAATAAACACACCTCTTCCCCATTCATTTAAGGAGACTCTCTCCATGCAGACACACTATTTTATTTTGGTTGTGGCATTTTTTGTGGCCGTTTGTTTGCATTGGCATCTTTCAACACCCGTCATTATCACAACTATGTACACAACCACTCACTTCAGTACTGACTACATACACCATTGTTTATTGTATATAGGTTACTTCAGTTATTGTCACGAATCCCGTTTCCTGAGTCTGATATTTGCCAGTGTTCTGTCCTGGAGTGTTTTTTCCGGCGTCATGGAACGCACCCTGTCTGGTTGCCGGGCAATGTAGCCAGTTGGGAGTTCTGATTACCCGCACCTGTATCCCATCAGCTATCTGCACACCTGGTCCTGATCATCATCTCTCATCTTCATAAGCCCGGACCTGACAACCATTCCCTGCCGGATCGTTAGCCATGAACAGTATGTTGTGCCATAGTATCAGCCTCAAGTTGGATAGAATTTGTTTTGTTGTTTTGTACGTCTTGCTTGCCTTAAACTTACCTCAAACTTACCTCCGTTTGTTCTGTCTTCAGTTACTCACCCGGATCATTTACCCCATTCCCGCCTGGTTGTTGGAGGATTCCGCTTCCCCATTGGATCCACCTATTTACTCCCATCAACTCACCACCGCTGCCCGCTACGCCACCTGGATATATCTACCCATTCACATTCACTTGTAAATAAATACTCACCTTCTTCCTACTCTCCTTGTCCTGGTCTGCTTCTGGGTTCAATTTTGAAGAAACATGACAGTTATTCAATATATTCATGTTGTCTCCCTTTTTGTTATGGGCTCGAGCTGGTTCGTGACAAATGGGGGCTCATCCGGGATTTTGATGGCATGTTTCTCACGTTGTGGTGCGAGTCATCCGTGATCATAAGGTTGGTTCCTAGACATTTTGGCATATAGCACTTTGTTATATTACTAGTGTTAGGCAAACTGGTATGAGTATGTTGATTTGGGGAAAATGTGAAGTTATTGTTCAATAAACTCTGTAGGTGCTTTGGTTGCCTTTGTTTGTTTGGTAAATTTGCCACTTCAGTGGATAGTTGGTTGTGCTGCGTTGGAGAAAGTAGATGGGCCCCTGCCCAGGCTGGAAACTCTTGCGCTACTCGCTGTTGGGACATCGGTCTGAGGTGAGTACAATCTGCTGTGTACCTCATGGGAGATTTGGGTAGGGTAGTGTCATTTGCTACCCGGAGCTATAGCCTTTATTTTCCCCTGTTAGGCTTAGCAACATGTTTCACTTTTGAATAAGTTGGGCATGGTTATTTTGTGTGTTATTTTTGTGTGGTGTCCGTGGACTGAGCAGCTGTCTCTGGGGCACATCCGTGGCTTGGGGGGAATCTGCCAGTGTGCTGGTTTTTCTTTCCATGCTAGAGGGTTACAGTGCGTAATTCCCCACGTGAATCCGCTAGTGTTGAGTTATTGTAGGATTTGGGGAAGCTCCATATATATCTTGTCTCTTTCCTGTGGTGCCCATTTGATTGGTGTTTCCCTTGTTGTGGTCCGGTCTGGTGTACTCAGCAGAGGGGAAGAGCGGGATCATTGTTTTGTATTTATTTTAGTATTTACTGGTGTCTAATGTAGACAATTTCATTCACTTTCCATCAGAGGAACTGTTCGAATTATGTACTAAAGAACAGCTGTTGAAGATCACTGAACACTACAAGGTTGAAATTAGTGATAAACGTTTTTTAAAATTATGTTAGGTTGATATTGAACGCCAATCTGATGGAGTGCTATTCTTGAAGTGTCCACGATTATCGTGGATTTATCAGTGGTGACAGTGTTTCCTAGTCTCAGTGAGGGTGGGAGGCTGGGAGGAGGTACTCTTATTCTCCATGGACTTTACAGTGTCCTAAAACTTTTTGGAATTAGTACTACAGGATGCAGATTTCTGTTTGAAAAAGCTAGCCTTTGCTTTCCTAACTGACTGTGTGTATTGGTTCCTGACTTCCCTGAAAAGTTGCATATTGCGGGGACTATTCGTTCCTAGTGCAGTATGCAAAAGGGTGTTTTGAGCTGGTCAAGGGCAGTCAAGTTTGGAATGAACCAAGGGCTGCATCTGTTCTTAGTTCAATTTTTTTTGAAAGGGGCATGCTTATTTAAGATGGCGAGGAAAGCACTTTTAAAGAACAACCAGGCATCCTCTACTCAGGGGATGAGGTCGATATCCTTCCAGGATACCAGGGCCAGGCCGATAGAAAGGCCTACTCGCAGAAGTGTTTTAGGGTGTGTTTGACAGTGATGAGGGGTGGTCGTTTGACCCATAACGGATGCAGGCAATGAGGCAGTGATTGCTGAGATCCTGGTTGAAAACAGCAGAGGTGTATTTGGAGGAAGTTGGTCAGGATGATATCTACGAGGGTGCCCATGTTTACGGATTTGGGGTTGTACCTGGTAGGTTCCTTGATAATTTGTGTAAGATTGAGGGCATCTAGCTTAGATTGTAGGACGGCCGGGGTGTTAAACATACCCCAATTTAGGTCACATAGCAGTACAAACTCTGACGATAGATGGGGGGCAATCAATTCACATATGATATCCAGGGCAGAGCTGGGAGCTGAGGGGGGTCTATAACAAGTGGCAACAGTGAGGGACTTATTTCTGGAGAGATGGATCGTTAAAAGTAGAAGCTCGAACCATTTGGGCATAGACCTAGATAGCTTGCAGAGTTCTGTCATACTATCTCTACAGTAGATTGCAATTCGGCCCCCTTCAGCAGATCTGTCTTGATGGAAAAAGTTGTAATTGGGGATAGAAATGTCAGAAATTTTGGTGCCATTCCTATACCAGGGGCCCGGTTGTGTCACTGTATAAATACACCTCTTCCCCATTCATTGAGGAGACTCTCTCCATTTAGACACTGTTTGATTCTGGTTGTGGCACTTTTGTGACCATTTTGTTTATTTGCGTTGGCACCTTTCAACACCCCTCTTTATCACATCCATGCACGCAACCACTCACTTACACTACTGACTACATAGACCATTGTTTATTGTATATAGGTTACTTTAGTTATTCAATATTTTTTTGTTATTCTTTATCTCCATGTTGTCTCCCTTTTTGTTACGGGCTTCAAGTCGGTCCGTGACACTAATAACGCACCTATAACGCACCTATAACGCACCTATAATACACCTATAATACACCTAGAATACACCTAGAATACACCTAGAATACACCTAGAATACACCTAGAATACACCTAGAATACACCTAGAATACACCTAGAATACACCTAGAATACACCTAGAAAACATCTAGAATACATCTAGAATACACCTAGAATACACCTAGAATACACCTAGAATACACCTAGAATACACCTAGAATACACCTAGAATACACCTAGAATACACCTAGAATACACCTAGAATACACCTAGAATACACCTAGAATACACCTAGAATACACCTAGAATACACCTAGAATACACCTAGAATACACCTAGAATACACCTAGAATACACCTAGAATACACCTAGAATACACCTAGAATACACCTAGAATACACCTAGAATACACCTAGAATACACCTAGAATACACCTAGAATACACCTAGAATACACCTAGAATACACCTAGAATACACCTAGAATACACCTAGAATACATCTATAATACACCTAATACATTTATAATACACCTAGAAAACACCTAGAAAACACCTATAATACATTTATAATACAACACTCAATGCAGTGAAGAAACATTCACAAAATGAAATGTCACACCTAAAGTTAAAGGATGGACAGAAGGAATATGTATTAAATGAGTGTGACACCTGTTGGTTTTGACTGGCATGTGTTATTCCTAGTGCTTGGCTTGAGATTGTGTGAGTGGTGAAACCATTTCCATGATAAGGTTTCTGTTCTATGATCGCTATTTAAGAGAAATCAATTGAACAACAAACTGTTTTCCATTTGAACCTGCCTATGTTCCTATAGCATAGAGAAAGTCATAGGTCAATTCTGGGCCATCTTCATACCAGACTCTGGGTAAATCCCTATAACTTTGAGATCGGTCATCACTAGATAGTCATGTTGGAAAGGACAAAATAAATATTGTAAGAACTGATGAATAAGTAGGACAACCTTTTTTTTCTTAAGGGGTCATGGTCAGGGGTTAAGGGTTAATGTTAGGGTTAGTGGTTGAAATGTGGGTTTGTGGTGAGAAAATATTGTACCAACTGCTCTAACATGGCCAGGTAGTGGAGACTGGCTTGTTGGGCCGGTTTCCTGCTCAGAGATAAAGGCCTTTAGGACTGTTAACATCAAACCATGAAAGCCCCATAACTATGGAAAGCATTGCCACACATTCCTATAGATCCATCCATAGCTGTTATTCAAAGATCTATACTTTATGTGGGGTGTCAATCCGTAAGAATCCTAAAGGGCCCCAGCATCTTTTGGCTGTCACCTCTCCCTCTGGGAGTTCATTGATCACTTGCCACTGATTCCATACAGTGGGGCAAAAAAGTATTTAGTCAGCCACCAATTGTGCAAGTTCTCCCACTTAAAAAGATGAGAGGCCTGTAATTTTCATCATAGGTACACTTCAACTATGACAGACAAAATGAGACAAAAAATCCAGAAAATCACATTGTATGATTTTTTTATGAATTTATTTTCAAATTTTGGTGGAAAATAAGTATTTGGTCACCTACAAACAAGCAAGATTTCTGGCTCTCACAGACCTGTAACTCCTTCTTTAAGAGGCTCCTCTGTCCTCCACTCGTTACCCGTATTAAGGGCACCTGTTTGAACTTGTTATCAGTATAAAAGACACCTGTCCACAACCTCAAACAGACACTGCAAACTCCACTATGGCCAAGACCAAAGAGCTGTCAAAGGACACCAGAAACAAAATTGTAGACCTGCACCAGGCTGGGAAGACTGAATATGCAATAGGTAAGCAGCTTGGTTTGAAGAAATCAACTGTGGGAGCAATTATTAGGAAATGGAAGACATACAAGACCACTGATAATCTCCCTCGATCTGGGGCTCCCTCGATCTGGGGCTCCACGCAAGATCTCACCCCGTGGGGTCAAAATGATCACAAGAACGGTGAGCAAAAAATCCCAGAACCACATGGGGGGACCTAGTGATTGACCTGCAGAGAGCTGGGGCCAAAGTAACAGCCTATCATCAGTATCACACTACGCCGCCAGGGACTCAAATCCTGCAGTGCCAGACGTGTCCCCCTGCTTAAGCCAGTACATGTCCAGGCCCGTCTGAAGTTTGCTAGAGAGCATTTGGATGATCCAGAAGAAGATTGGGAGAATGTCATATGGTCAGATGAAACCAAAATATAACTTTTTGGTAAAAACTCAACTCGTCGTGTTTGGAGGACAAAGAATGCTGAGTTGCATCCAAAGAACACCATACCTACTGTGAAGCATGGGGGTGGAAACATCATGCTTTGGGGCTGTTTTTCTGCAAAGGGACCAGGACGACTGATCTGTGTAAAGGAAAGAATTAATGGGGCCATGTATCGTGAGATTTTGAGTGAAAACCTCCTTCCATCAGCAAGGGCATTGAAGATGAAACGTGGCTGTGTCTTTCAGCATGACAATGATCCCAAACACATCGCCCGGGCAATGAAGGAGTGGCTTCGTAAGAAGCATTTCAAGGTCCTGGAGTGTCCTAGCCAGTCTCCAGATCTCAACCCCATAGAAAATCTTTGGAGGGAGTTGAAAGTCCGTGTTGCCCAGCAACAGCCCCAAAACATCACTGATCTAGAGGAGATCTGCATGGAGGAATGGGCCAAAATACCAGCAACAGTGTGTGAAAACCTTGTGAAGACTTACAGAAAACGTTTGACCTCTGTCATTGCCAACAAAGGGTATATAACAAAGTATTGAGAAACTTTTGTTATTGACCAAATACTTATTTTCCACCATAATTTGCAAATAAATTCATTACAAATCCTACAATGTGATTTTCTGGATTTTTTTTTCTCATTTTGTCTGTCATAGTTGAAGTGTACCTACGGGACCGTTGTCATCATCTGACACTAATTAGCATAACGCAATAGACATAAATATTACTAGAAAATATTCCTATTCATGAAAATCACAAGTGAAATATATTGAGAGACAGCTTAGCCTTTTGTTAATCACCCTGTGATCTCAGATTTTCAAAATATGCTTTACAGCCAAAGCTAGACAAGCATTTGTGTAAGTTTATCGATAGCCTAGCATAGCATTTTGTCCAGCTAGCAGCAGGTAACTTGGTCACGGAAATCAGAAAAGCAATCAAATTAAATAGTTTACCTTTGATGAGCTTCGGATGTTTTCACTCACGAGACTCCCAGTTAGATAGCAAATGTTCCTTTTTTCCCAAATATTTTTTTTTTAGGTGAAATAGCTCCGTTTGTCTTCACGTTTGGCTGAGAAATCACCCGGAAATTGTAGTCACGAAAACGGTGAAATATATTCCAAATTAGCGCCATAATATCGACAGAAACATTGCAAAAGTTGTTTAAAATCAATCCTCAAGGTGTTTTTCAAATATCTATTCGATAATATATCCATCGGGACAATGGATTGGAGTAACCTTTGTATTTTACGCGAGAATCTCTCTGGGAGCATCAGGTGACCACATGCGCAATGTAGCCGCCTACGGGTATTCTTCAACATAAATGCCTAAAACTATGTCACAATGCTGTAGACACCTTCGGGAATATGGAGAAAGAGTCATCTGGTTGATAGCCCATTCACTGCTCAATAGGGTCACATTGGAACGTAGCGCTTTCAAAACATGAGGCACTTCCGGATTGGATTTTTCTCAGGCTTTCGCCTGCAACATCAGTTCTGTTATACTCACAGACAATATTTTTACAGTTTTTGAAACTTTAGAGTGTTTCCTATCCTAAGCTGTCAATTATATGCATATTCAGGCATCTTGTCCTGGCAAAATATCCCATTTACTACGGGAACGTTTTTTTTTCAAAAAATGAAAATACTGCCCCCTAGTCACAATTAAGATAGCTAGGTGAGACTTCCACATACTGAACAGTGCTTTCAGAAAGTATTCACACCCCTTGAATTTTACCACATTTTGTTGTGTTACAGCCTGAATTAAAAAATATATATTTTTGTCACGGGTCAACACACAATACCCCACAATGTTAAAGTAAAATTATGTTTTTTGAAATTTGTAAACATTTTTTTGAAATTAAAGCTGAATGTAGTCAATAAATATCCAACCCCTTTGATATGGGAAGCCTAAATAAGTTCAGGAGTAAGAATGTGCTTAACAAGTTGCATGGAGTCACTCTGTGTGCAATAGTGTTTAACATGATTGTTGAATGATTACCTTATCTCTGTACCACACACGTTATCTTTAAGGTCCCTCAGTCAAGCAGTGAATTTCAAACACAGATTCAATCACTAAGACCAGGGAGGTTTTCCAATGCCTCACAAAGAAGGGCACCTACTGTATTGGTAGATGGGTAAAAAAAAACAGACAGTGAATATCCGTTTGAGCATGGTGAAGTTATTAATTATACTTTGGATGGTGTATCAATACACCCAGTCACCTCATATAAACAGGTGTCCGTCCTAAGTCAGGAAGATACGCAGGGATTTCACCATGAGGCCAATGGTACCAGTGGTGGAAAAAGTACCCAAATGTCATACTTGAGTAAAAGTTTAGATACCCTAATAGATAGTTACTCAAGTAAAAGTGAAAGCCAGGCAGTAAGTAAACTACTACTTGAGTAAAAGTCAAAGTATTTGGTTTTTAATATACTTAAGTATCAAAAGTAAAATTATAAATCATTTAAAATTGCTTATATTAAGCATAGCGGACGACATCATTTTCTTGTTTTAAAAATGTATGGAATAGCCAGGGCCACACTCACACATTCAGACATTATTTACAAGAGATGCATTTGTGTTTAGTGAGTCCACCAGACCAGAGGCAGTTGGGATGACTGTGTGAATTGTGAATTGGACCATTGGACCATTTTCCTGTCCTGCTAAGCATTAAAAATGTGACAAGTACTTTTGGTTGTCAGGGAAAATGTATGGGGTAAAAATAGCAATCTTTTCTTTGGGAATGTAGTGAAGTAAAAGTTGTCAAAAAATACAAATAGTAAAGTAACAGATGCCCCAAAAATCTACTTAAGTAGTACTTTAAAGTATTTGCTATAGTTCAGGTAGATTGCATCACTTCTTAAAGTATTTAAAGTACTTTACACCACTGATGGTGACTTTAGAATAGGTACATAGTTTAATGGCCGTGGTAGGAGAAAACTGAGGATGGATCAACAACATTGTAGTTACTCCTTAATATTAACCTAATTGACGAAGGGAAAAGAAGGAATCCGGTACAGAATAAAATGATTCCAAAACATATATCTTGTTTGTAATGAAACACTAAAGTAATACTGCAAAATGTTTTGGGGAAAAAATAATGGCCAAATGTTGCACAATCCAGGTGTGGAAAGTTCTTGGAGACTTACCCATAAAGACTCACAGCTGTAATCGCTGCAAAGGTGCTTCTACAAAGTTTTGACTCAGGGGTGTGAATACTTATGTAAAAACTAAAAACATGTTTTCACTTTGTCATTAGAGAACTTTGGGTGAGAGAGACATTTTTAATCCATTTTGAACTCTGTAACATAACAAAATGTGGAATAAGTCAAGGGGTATATGAGTACTTTCTGAAGGCACTGTATCTCAGTCATAGCAAGTACATCCTCACTAAATGAGCTATTAGCAAAGTCAGTGCTAGTAGGGGAGAACTATTTGTTAAGGAATGTGGCTGTTGTTTCTGGATGTTTTGTGCTGTATTTTCATTCGTTTTATTTTCAGATTTAGGTTTGATTTTGTCTATGAATTATATAAGCAAGGCTCCCTTCCGAAAGAGACCCTGGTTTTAATGGTGAATAAATAAAACAATTCCAGGTAATGTAATAACAAAATGTCTTCTGGCAACGTTCTTTCAACATCAGGCAAATGTTTTATACAAACATGTATAATTGTAAGGGATTTCCTCCTCTTCTTCCGAAGAGGAGAGGCGAAACGGATCAGAGGACCAATATGCGGCGTGGTAAGTGTCCATGGTTCTTTTAATAAGTAAACTTACGCATGAACAACTGATACAACAAAACAAGAAACGTGTGAAACCCTAAACAGCCCTATCTGGTGCAAAACACAAAGACAGGAACAATCACCCACAAACACACAGTGACACCCAGGCTACCTAAGTATGATTCTCAATCAGAGACAACTAATGACACCTGCCTCTGATTGAGAACCATACTAGGCTGAAACATAGAAAACCCCAAATCATAGAAAATCAAACATAGACTGCCCACCCAACTCACGCCCTGCCCATACTAACTAAATACAAAACACAGGAAATAAAGGTTAGAACGTGACAATAATCATCAGCACAAATGAACAGTTTTTGTGTTATTAGAACTTTTGGGGCGACCTAATTAATGTTTTCAGAGCATTCACAGAACCAATATTGGTTTGCTGGGTACACACCTGGTTTCTAGATTATAAATTAAAAAGAAAGAATGAAAGCCTTTCTGTGGAACTTAGAGCCCACTGCGTTAGATTTTTACATGTTCAATATGGCACCACGATATTATCCACATATCTGTGCTGTGTGTATAGACCTGAATGCTATAGTTCAGGTAGATTGCATCACTTCTTAATGTCTTTGCAGCCTAGCCCACTCCATGCAACGATATGTTTTTATTCCAGTTCATAAATACATGTATTAGCTGAATAGATCAACTCACTGCCCACAACATATATTTTAAGCATTATTTATTGTAGCTTAGCGCCCATCGGAATGCTTGCTTATGATATTTATGTTGCGTGTGGCGTAAAATCCATACCATTTAAATGAACTTGAGTGGTGTGGAAATGTGTGTGTGAGAGAGAGAGAGAGTGTGTGTGTGTGTGTGTGTGTATGTGCACGTCTGTGCATGTGTTTGTATGTGTTTGATTAGGCTGATAGTCATGAGGTCAGTAGCATGCTGTCTGTACAGGCCAGAGTTGAGACGACGGGTCTCATAGGAACCCTTTTAGACAATATTAATTAACACACACAAGTTCTGTGATGCATAGCTCAGTAATAAGCCTCTTTCACTACTCTGTCACGAGAGACGAGGGCCAGAGGAAGAGATCAAACAGGGCAACTTCATAATCCCTTCAAAACTCCACTTTCTCCATCCTCTCCTCTTTCTACCCCTCTATTCTTTACCTTCCTTGTCTGCCATCTCTTCATGTTGCTCGTCTCCTCGTTTCTCTTTCCTCTCTGATATTCTCACTCTTTGTCCTTCCTCTCTCCTGCTCACTCATTTCCCCAAGTCTCATTTTTTCCTAATTTCTATATTTTCTCCTAGTCTTTCGCTCTCCTTCTTTTCTCCCTTTCCTTAGATCTCTCTCCTTTTCTTGACCTCTCCTCCATTCTCATTCCACCTCTCCCTCCACTCCCTCTATACTTTCCCTCCTCCCTGTGCTGGGAGAGGAGAAAGCAGAGTAAAAACAATCCTCTCCTCTGGTCTGTTTCACACCAAAATATGAAACACCTGTCCTTCTCCTTCCTCTTTTTCTTCTCTCTTTCTCTCATTAGTGGGCCTTTAACGCAGCAGAGCCCTTTTCTATAACCTCAATATACACACAACACACACACACTCCTTAGAGCTTGCAACATGTCTTCTGAATCACAGAGAAAATACACAGCTGGGTGCATATGTTGTACAGGGCTTTAATTAAAGTCTACTCAGACTAGCCAGTGGTCCCATCCTCTATCTACACTATCAGGAAGTAGAACTCTGTGAATGCAATTGTCTTAGCATGAACTTCATGTGGTTGATACTGGTTAATTCTGATGGAAGCCCTCTGTAAAACACAACTGGAGAGGGGCCACAGAGACATAGAATCATTCATCTATTCTGCTTCTGTGCACTCCATCCCTCCCCCCACCCCCACCTCCTCTCTCTCTGTCTCACTCTCTGTTTCTCCCTCCCCTATCACTCTCTCTTTGTCTCTCTCTCTCTCTCTCTTTCTCTCTCAATTACATTTAATTAAATTCAAAGGCTTTATTGGCTTGGGAAACATGTTTACATTGCCAAAGCAAGTGGAATAGATAATAAACAAAGGAGAAATGATCAATCAGAAGTTAACAGTAAACACAAGTTTTAAAAGAATATAGCCATTTCAAATGTTATATTATGGCTATGTACAGTGTTGTAACAATGTGCAAATAGTTGAAGTATGAAAGGGCAAACAAATAAACTGATAAATATAGTTAGTATTTACAGTGGTGTTAGTGCTTTAGTGGTTGCCCTTTTCTTATGGCAACAGGTCACACATCTTGCATCTGTGCAGCCAGGTCACCCATGATACAAGTCAGTATTCGACGTCCATACATGTCTGAGAACATCGGTCGGGAGATGATATATAAACGGTCCACTAGGAGCAACAGTGAGCGTTGTTACCTTCAAGTATGTTTCGGTTTTGTTAGGGTGCTGTGGATGCCAAAGGTTGCATGTTCAAATCCAGCGACAGAAGGTTGTTTTTGAAAGTTCTGTTTTAAGACTATCCCCAACCTTAACCCTTATCTTAACCATTCAGAGTTTATGCCTAACCTTAAGATTTCAGAGTTTATGCCTTAACTTAACCTCAAACACTTTGAAATTTGACGTTTGCAACAACTTTGAAATTTGACGTTTGAGAAACATGGACGAACGTCTAATTCTTACGTGAGACAGTGAGAGCTTGTTGTGCTGTAATGGCACACTGTGATATTTCACCTGATAGATGTGGGAGTTTATCTCTCTCTCAATTTAATTCAATTCAAGGGCTTTATTGGCATGGGAAACATATGTTAACATTGTGAAAGCAAGTGAAGAAGATAATAAACAAAAGTTAAATAAACACAAAATGTACAGTAAACATTACACAAAAAACACTACAAATGTCATGTTACAGCGTTGTAACGATGTGCAACTAGTTCAAGTACAAAAGGGAAAATAAATCAACTTAAATATGGGTTGTATTTACAATGGTGTTTGTTCTTCACTGGTTGCCCTTTTCTTGTGGCAGCAGGTCACATATCTTGCTGCCTTGATCTCTCTTTCTCTCTCTTGTCTCCTCCTCTCTCTATTAGGGGCAGACCACACAGTGGGAAACAAGTCGTAAAATTAGACCCAGGAAACTAAGAGCCTGACATATACAGGCTCATTTTACAACCAGTTTATGTCTTCACTCAGTCTCAAATTGGCAACTGGCTTAACATGCCTTTTTAGACCAAGAGCTCAAAGAGGTCTGCTACAATGGCTATGTGTATGTGTGAGCGTGTGCGTGCGTGTATGCGTATGAGCGTGTGTTGGGTATACTATTTCAGATTGAAGTGGGAGGTGTTTAAAGCCGTAAGTGTTGTGAAAGGGCAGAATGACATAAACATCATAGAATGTGAACCACACCCATGAGCCCCCAAAACACTCCACTTAGAGCAAAATGACTTTTTATTAGACTTGATTCTCCCTGTTTTCACTTTCTCAGTGATGTCTGTGTGAGATGTTCATGTGTGTAGAGTGGCAAAGTAACAGGCACTTAAGCTGGGACGTGGGGAGTGAGAGGTTCAACCCTCATCTCGTTAACTTTCTAATACACTCCCGCAGTCAATGTCCCTTCCTGTAAAGCCCTACATCTATTTTTCTCTCAAACAGAACCACAATATCTTTCCACCATTTAATACAAGTGTTTTGAGATGTTAAAGGTGGAACGTTTTAGTATCAACATTTTATTGTAATTACCTGGTTTTAATTTGACAAGTGTTTTTGACATGTCTGGTAAAGCTATTATTGAATTTAAATCCAACATTTTAATGGGGTTTGGTGAAACGCATATATATACATCTGAAAAGACTGTTTACATAAAACATGACATGCTGTAACTTAGAACTGCCTGTAGCCGTAACGATGAGAGCAACTCTTGGAAGATATTTTGATTTAACGAGACTAGGGTGATTAATCTTCTGCATGTCATGACGCTGGAGTTGTAAATCAACATTTGTCCGCACAACAAACGCTACGCCTGTAAATTAATTCTGCATTAGAAAACTTCCGAAATCTACAGCTAATCAAGCCAAGGGACACTACAGTTCACATGAACCACAATGTTCACTACACTCAGACCATCAATCAGTTGGAGGAGAGAGGGAAGGAGGGAGGGGGCTGGGGAGAGAGAGAGAGGTTCTGTTCTGACCCATACCGTATGTGATTCTAAGAATTGGATTTGTTCCAATAACCTTACACAGCTTCCTTTACTTGTTGGATTTTCTGGTCACCTTTTATCTGAAAGAACTTGATAGGTAATAGAAGTATTCAGACATAAGACAAATCTGCTCGTAAGGAAGGAAAGGACAGCTCGGGGATTGAGTGTTGATTAGAAAGGAAGAGAACTGATTATGAGTTGTCATGTGTCCTGTGAGGATCCAAAGATCAGTTTACAATGGATCAGTGTCTACAGAGCCCTCTCACCTGCAGAGGGGAGGGGGGATTGGTGTGGAGATTTATGATACCTCACGTCAATGGTAAATTGTAGGCAGCAGACGACTCATTTTGGTCTCTATTGTTAGTGAATGGAATCACTTTGTTACAGAAGGTTTTGCCACCCAAAAACTCTAAAGTCCAACAGTAAAAACTGGGACAATATATTTCAACATCCGAATGTGGGGAATGATGAGAGAGGGAAAATGGGAAATTAGTGTCTATTTTGTCATAAAAAATAGTATAAAAGTGATAAAATTAAAATATTGTAACTTCAAGAGCTTTCACACTGTGTATATCAGGTTTACATCCTTTACGCTGTGTAGGAAATATAAAAGATGAAGAAAATACTGATTGTTAAAACCTGTTGATGCGATGGGTTCCCCCCAGGGAACCCCACCCCCCCCCCGTTCAGCTGAAAAGGTGGCGCAGGGAATGCAAAAATATTCTTTAGAAATATTTAACCCAACACATTAACAAGTCCAATATCTCAAATGAAAGAAACACCTTGTTCATCTATCCAGCCTGTCAGATTTTTTAAATGTTTTACAGCGAAAACACAACATATATTTGTGTTAGACCACCACCAAACCAAAGAAAAAACGTAGCCATTTTTTTCCAGCAAAAGATAAAATCACAAAAGCAGGATTTTTTTTTTAAATCAATCACTAACCTCTTGAAAATCTTCATCAGGTGACAGTCATATGACATGTTTTTATTTTATCTTTATTTTACTAGGCAAGTCAGTTAAGAACAAATTCTTATTTTCAATGATGGCCTAGGAACAGTGGGTTAACTGCCTGTTCAGGGGCAGAACGACAGATTTGTACCTTGTCAGCTCAGGGATTCGAACGTGCAACCTTTCGGTTACTAGTCCAACGCTCTAACCACTAGGCTCCCTCCTTCCCTTTATACATGTTACACAGTACATTTATGTTTTGTTCGATAATATGCATTTTATATCCATAAATCTCGGTTTACATTGACACCATGTTCAGAAAATCCTCCAAAATATCCGGAGGAATTATAGAAAGCTACGCCAGATAACAGAAATACTCATCATACACTTTGACTAAAGATACATGTTCTACATATAATTAAAGAAACACTGGTTCTTAATGCAACCGCTGTGTCACATGTTTTTTTTACGTTACGGAAAAAGCCTAACATTGCAATAATCTGAGACGGCGCTCAGACGTAACAATATTTCTCCGCCATGTTGGAGTCATCAGAAACACAAAATTACAACATCAATATTCCCTTACCTTTGATGATCTTTCATCAGAATGTAGTGCAAGGAGTCCTAGTTCAACAATAAATCGTTTTGTTTCATAATGTTCAATTCTAGTGTCCAAGTAGCAGCATTTGCTATCACTTTCAGCTCACATGCCCAAAAAATGACTTCTGGTCCAGGATAACTTTGCATGAAAACTTCCAAAAGACATATTACAGATCGAAGAAACTGGTCAAACTAAGTGCAGAATCAATCTTCAGGATGTTATTATCATATATATCCAATAACATTCCAACCGGATCATTCGTTTTCATCTGGGGCTGATTGGAACAGCCATAGCACAAAATGACATTCTCTTGCGACACCGACTATTTTCCCACCGACTATTT